>NW_019397021.1:21949-139449 GCF_000591075.1 Eurytemora carolleeae | reverse complement strand
GCTTAAGTGTGTTTCAGATATAGTATCTTAATAACACTTTATAGAGGCTAGAGGCAGAGTGGAGGGAATTTCAGACAAAACCAGAGCTGGAGATTTCAGTTTAATTGTACTAAACATAATGTTGTGGAAACTTCAGTCAGAGAAAAATGTCAATTTTGAAATTTAAAAAAAAGAAATAAATTTCTGAATAGAAATGTATAATACACATTTTAGAATTTTGTAGGGCAAGATAAAAACGTAATGAGATGGAGATTTCAGTTGGACATTTTACCCATAGAGATGGAGATTTCAGTTGGACATTATACATATAGAGAAGGAGATTTCAGTTGGACATTATACATATAGAGAAGGAGATTTCAGTTGAACATGATACATATAGAGAAGGAGATTTCAGTTGGACATGATACATATAGAGAAGGAGATTTCAGTCGGATATGATACATAGAGAGAAGGAGATTTCAGTTGGACATGATAAATATAGAGATGAAGATTTCAGTTGGACATTATACATATAGAGAAGGAATTTTCAGTTGGACATGATACTTATAGAGAAGGAGATTTTAGTTGGACATGATACATAGAGATGAAAATTTCAGTTGGATATGATACATGTAGAGATGAAGATTTCAGTTGGACATGATACATATAGCGAAGGAGATTTCAGTTGGACATAATACATATAGAGAAGGAGATTTCAGTTGGACATGATACATATAGAGAAGGAGATTTCAGTTGGACATGATACATATATAGAAGGAGATTTCAGTTGGACATGATACATATATAGAAGGAGATTTCAGTGGGACATGATACATATATAGAAGGAGATTTCAGTGGGACATGATACATATAGAGAAGGAGATTTCAGTTGGACATGATACATTTAGAGAAGGAGATTTCATTTGGACATGATACATAGAGATAAAGATTTCAGTTGGCCATGATACATGTAGAGATGAAGATTTTAGTTGGACATGAGATATATGTTACCACAATGTCAATATAAATAGGTAGAGATATATTTTACCACAAGATGCATATAAAGAGGTAGAGATATATTTAACCACAACATACATATAAAGAGGTAGAGATATATTTTACCACAAGATACATATAAAGTGGTGGAGATATATTTTACCACAAGATGCATATAAAGAGGTAGAGAAAAATTTTCCCACAAGATACTTATAAAGAGGTAGAGATATATTTTACCACAAGATACATATAAAAAGGTAGAGATATATTTTACCACAAGATACATACATATAAAGAGGTAGAGATAAATTTTACCACAAGATACATATATATAAAGAAATAGAGATATATTTAACTACAAGATACAGAAAAAGAGGTAAAGATTTCTTTTCCCACAAGATACATATAAAGAGGTAGAGATATATTTTACCACAAGATATATATAAAGAGGTAGAGATATATTATACCACAAGAAACATATAAAGAGGTAGAGATATATTATACCACAAGAAACATATAAAGAGGTAGAGATATATTTTCCCACAAGAAACATATAAAGAGATAGAGATATATTTTATCACAAGAAACATATAAAGAGATAGAGATATATTTTATCACAAGATTTATATAAAGTGTTAGAGGTTGCTTTTACTAAAAGATACATATACAATTTTTTTTTATGGAGTGAGAATAAGAATTATTTTTTTACCGAATATTTTCTTTAGCTTATTTCTCAAAATTTAATTTTCAAAAAAAAAAAATTTGAATACAAATTTCCAAATTTGATTAAAAATGTTCAATTTTGAATAAAAATTTCCTATATTAAAAAAAATTTTTAATATTGAATTAAAATGTTCTGTGTTTTAACCTGTAGGGAGAAGGGTCGCTAAGAGAGCTATATAAAGATGATTTTGAAGGGCTAGCAGGGGCGTCATATCCCGTATCCTGTGGGGGGCGTGGCTGATGTTGCCCATAGGCTGAAACGCCCCCTAGAGATGATAGTCCAATTGGAAATCTGTAGTCCGGGGCACCAGCCCCCCCTCCCTGCCCATAGAAACCACTTTGCTCAAAATAGGAATTCATATTTAACATTCACAATTTTTTTTCAATTATTCCAACACTGCTGATCTTCACAAATTCTGCATTTTGAACTCACTTTTATTATGTTTAAGGTTGACAACCTAGTATTACAGTAATGGTAAGTATAAGTATACTAGTGGGGTGTAGAGAGTACAAGAGAATACTGTTCACTGATGAATATATATATATATAGTTAGTATAGGTTGCCCTCTAGTGTCTATACACTCACTACAGAAGAACTACATCAAAATTTACTCTATTCAGAGAGAGAGGAATCACCAGTCAGTCTGTTCGAAGAATCGACCAATAGGAATCCAGGATTAGAAGCTCGTATCACTACTTTTTCAGTTGGCTCCGCCTACTTACACAGGAAATAGTTCCTTCTCTCAAAATGGACCTAAAACAGAACGTACAACTATTTTTGCTTGTTTTTTTTGAGTTAAAATGAAAGGTTTGGTTGTTTTTTACATTTTCTATATTAATGAATTTGTTAGAAAAAGTGTATTAGGGGAATTATTTTGAGCTGCATTTCATATTTCGCGGGAAATATTATGCTTAGTGTGGGGCGTATGGCTGGATTAATGCGAGGCCCGACCGCGATCTGGAGGAGGCGCTAGGGTCGATATTCCGTCGGTTTATGTAGACTAGTCGCGGACTCATGGTGACTTTGCGCCAAATTTGCCGCTGAAATTTACAATCCATCTTTGAACCTTTTGGCAGCTCAAAATCGCAATAAAAATCGAGGAAAACAGCCTCAATAACTTTGTTTAAGGTCAGTAAAAGTAAAAAGTTCAATAAAACACCAAAAACGATCACTTTCAGTTTCTTTTCTGCATTTAGGACGGTAGCGTTTATTTTTAAACTTTGTTTTACAAATGCAGGATTTAAACTTTTTTTCTGGAGAAAAATCAGAAGCTTTTTAAATTCATGATTAATTTTGTTAAAAATATTTTTTTATAACACATGTTTACAAATTATTACCTTTGCGATAAAAGATAAATATCTAAATGCAATCAATTCAAACAGTTGTAAATACCACATGCAAACATTTTGTCTCCATTACATTGTATAAATGATGTATTTTTCTAGACAAAGGAAGACACAATATTTAGTGCAAAAATGCACTAAAGCGGTATTTAAAAATTACCACAAATCCTCTAAAACCCTAAACCAAAATTGTTTAAACGCACCAGTAATAAACAAACAAACTTGTAACACAATAAATATATATAAACAAATTAAGAAGTAAACTAGTAAACTAGTAAACTAGTAAACTAGTAAACAAGTAAACTAGTAAACAAGTAAACTAGTAAACTAGTAAACAAGTAAACTAGCAAACAAGTAAACTAGCAAACAAGTAAACTATTAAACAAGTAAACTAGTAAACAAGTAAACTAGTAAACAAGTAAACTAGTAAACAAGTAAACCTGTAAACAAGTAAACTATTAAACAAGTAAACTAGTAAAAAAGTAAACTAGTAAACTAGTAAGTCATTAAATTAGTAAACAAGTAAACTAGTAAACAAGTAAACTAGTAAACAAGTAAACTAGTAAACAAGTAACCTGTAAACAAGTAAACTATTAAACAAGTAAACTAGTAAAAAAGTAAACTAGTAAACTAGTAAGTCATTAAATTAGTAAACTAGTAAACTAGTAAACTAGTAAACAATTAAACTAGTAAACTAGTAAGCTAGTAAACTAAAAAACTAGAAATCTAGTAAACTTGTAAACTAGTTAACTAGTAAACTAGTAAGTCATTAAATTAGTAAACTAGTAAATTAGTAAACTAGTAAACTAGAAAACTAGTAAACAAGAAAACTAGTAAACTAGAAAACTAGTAAACTAGAAAACTAGTAAACTAGTGTTGGATATTTTCAAATATAGCTAGGCTTTTTGGGCGCAGGTATTAAAGATTTTCAAACGAGGGCCGCCGTTACATTAGTTGTGGTTAGGAAGAAAAAGAGCTGGCACTCTAGTTTCTGTGGAAGTAAATATTTCCATTTACTGATAGCGCCGATTGAAGGATTCATTTCTCTAATTGAACAATGAGATAGATAGAAAGATAGATGGTACCGCCATATTATTTCTATTGGTTCAGAATAGACAACAAACACATGACTGAACCCTGATTGGATCAGGCGCTAATGCACTCGGCATACAGGAGTGAAGGGCAGGTTATTAATCGCGATTGTTTATTTTACAAAAATATTGTTTCTTAGGCGCAACTTTTGTAGCATAGGAGGGAGGGGGGAGGTGAAGGGAGCGTTGGGGTAATTATTTTTCACCCCGCCTTTCTGTTACCACCCCTCTATCTTTATTCAAAGATGCTTTTTGAATTCAGAATTTGTTTGGAATGTTGGTGGAAAGGTATTGGCACTAAAACCCCCCGGCCCTATGCACAATTATCTTCGTTGACAACAAAAAATATGAAAAAAAGTAAATTGTAAAGATAAAAGTTTTATTTTTCAAGCAATACAAGATCTTATATGTGATGTTGGTTTAATACCAATAATGACAGAATACTTTATACTATTACACGACAATTAGAATAAGGTACAGATTAGAAAGATGTCTGCACACTGCACAGGGATCATGCATAGATTGCAAGCTCTCACATCGATTCTTGCCCATTAATAAAAACAAATGCTAGAAAGGTCTAGAGAGCTACAAAAAGTTAAAGTTTGCTATTTAAGGTAAAATAAAAAGTCAACCCAGTCTAAAAACTGATACAACATTGCAGTCTCTGGATCTATGTGACATAAGGACATCATCCGAAATGAAGGGAAACTTTTTAAATAACATTTTTTGAAATCCTTGCTTTAAAATTTTCTGGCAATTTAAGATTTAAATTTCTAGTTTACTTTTCTACCGATAACGGCTTACAGAAATCAGGTTTATTATTGTAAAACGCCATTTATGACCAAACTTGAAGTTCGTCTTTTTCATATTGAATATAGTTTCCAAGTTGCCAGGATTTTGGGTTTCATGGAACGGTTTCTGTTTAAAGGATGGAATTTTTATACTAACTGATTGCATTTGCATGTATTAAAAGATTAACATTTAACATTTTTTAAAATAAAAGCTAAAAATCTCAAAGATGCCTTCAATTATATGGGGACTGACCCTCTATATATAAAAGCTAAAAATCCCAAAGATGCCTTCAATTATATGGGGACTGACCCTCTATATATAAAAAAGGGAGCATGTCCGTTTCACAACACGCGGTACCATTTGAAACCCTTCTATAAAAAGTTATGACGAAGATATTCTGAGTTTTCTATCTAAAAACTGATAATTCTCTGTGTAAGTGAATTGCGGATTTATGTGAGAAGGAGAATGAATGAAATGGATAGATTTAAACATTTTGATATAAAAGCGAGAATAGTTTCCAAATTAAAATACTGTTGTGAATCGTGCATGCGACTCTTTAATCTGGCGGGTTACATAAAATTACATCTTTAGCCTCCTTCATTGATAACTTGACCATACATCATCAACATCAAATTATTAAAGCTTGTAAAAAACATATTTTGCTTTTATATTTTCAGTTGTATTTTGTGTCCTTTTAAAATATAAATATAAATATTCAAGCCAAGTTGGAAATATGAGAAAAACATGTTTCTTTGTTTAAAACAAAACTTGAAATATTGATCGAATTGCAAAAATATAAATTTGAGGCAAAATGTTTAGATGAAACCTACCTAAGAATTCAGAGTAAGAAAAATATTTAGTTATGTCGATACTTGTTTGTACGATTCATTTAAGTGCTGAAGAAGCAAATACATTTTGCAGTAGAAGTTTGCGAGTTTTCAAGATCCATTAAAATGTCGTCTTCCTCTTTGAAAATCACGAAACCTTTCCTCGGAGTTCAATCTACCGCCAATTAAATGCTTTCGCATGATAAATACAAATATTGTAATCTCCCATATACAGGGTGTCCCACAAAATATCAGAATGAAGAGACGATTTAAAGATTTTTCATTTTGGAGGATATAACTATTGTAACAATTATCATAAAACGACAGAACCGAAAATCCTTGACCTGGCTGATATATCTATCTAAGTACTCCCCATATTTATCTACAGAGCGTCCCATGTCATATTAGATAATCTCCAATCTTAAACGCCAAAATAAGCACATAATACTCGAAAAATCTAGCATTTTGTGCAAAAGAAATTTTTTATTAACCTTATTAAATTTTTCGAAATGATTCATTCCACTTAAATTTTCTGATTTGTCCCCCTAATCGTAATTTAGACCCAATGGCGCGGTCTAATTTGATGTGGGACACCCTGTATCTTAATTGATGTACTCCCCCTATCTATCATCTATCTAATTGAGTATTCCCCTATATCTATATATCCATCTAACTACTTCTTTTATTTATCTATCTAAGTACTCCTCATATATATCTATCTATCTATCTATATATCTATCTGTCTATCTATCTATCTATCTATCTAAGTACTCCTCTATTTATCTATCAAAGTACTCCTTCATCTATCTATCAAAGTACTTCTTTATCTATCTATCTAAGTACTGCTCCAATCTTTCTATCTAACTATCTAAGTACTCATATATCTATCTATCCATCTAAGTACTTCTTCTTTATATATCTAAGTACTCCTCCTATCTATCTGTCTATCTAAGTACTTGATCCTCCTATCTAAGTACTTCTTCTATCTATTTATCTATCGATCTATCAAAGTACTCCTCCATCTATCTATTCATCTAAGTACGTCTTCTTTGCATATCTAAGTACTCCTCCTATCTATCTATCTAACTAAGTACTTGATCCTCATATCTATCTATTTAAGTACTCCTTCTATCTATTTATCTATCTATTTATCTAAGTACTCCTCCTATCTGTAATCAGTGTAAGAATGGAATAAGTTGGCTCTGTATTCAACCCTTTTATATCTATCCTGGAGCACAGCCAAACCAGAAATCTCCGCTACAAATTCAAGGGATTGTTCGTAAAAATCAGATGTTTTTCGAATAGTTTATATTCCCATTTTTTCTTTTTCAACAAAGTTTAGCAATGTAGAAAAGCAAAACATGTATTCTTTCCTATTTATTAATTATTTGAAGTTCTACACAAGAATAGTGAACCGTCCCTTTGAATTCAAATAAAAATTACCCACCTAAAACCATGGAACCATAAACCTCATTTTTTCCACCAACCAACCCTCTCTCGGTACAAAACCTTTTCGTCAAGGGATAGTTTACCCTGTATTTTAAATTCTGAACTCAAAAACAAATCTAAATCAAAACTAACAATTTAGATTATCATAAAATGCGGTATACTAATCTCTAGAAAGCCTAGATTGATACAAATTATTAAAGAATAATCTAGAAAATCTAGATTATCATAAAATACTCTAGAATATCGAAAGCATCACAAATTGTGTAGAATCCTCTTAAAACTCTAAATTAAAATAGTATGCTTTGAATATCTAGATTGTCATAAAATAATAATGATTTTGAAATATTTAAGGAAAATATATGATACTTTAGGATAATTTAAAATACTCTAGGATACTCTAGGAAACTCTAAGAAACTCTAGGATACTCTAGGATACTCTAGGATACTCAAGGATACTCTAGGATACTCTAGGATACTCTAGAATTTTCTAGGTTACTCTAGGCTACTCTTGGATGCTCTAGGATACTATATAATACTCTAGGATACTCTAGGATACTCTAGCATACTCTAGGATACACTAGGATACTCTAATATACCCTAGGATACTCTAGGATACTCTAGGATACTCTAGGAAACTCTAGGATAGTCTAGGATACTCTAGAATACTCTAGGATGCTTTAGGATACTCTTGGGTACTCTAGAATACTCTAGAATACTCTAAAATACTCTAGAATACTCTAGGATACTCAAGGATACTCTAGAATACTCTAGGATACTCTAGGATACTCTAAGATACTCTAGAAAATCTTAAGTAAGAATACTCAGTTCTAGGATACTCTAGGATACTTCAGGACACTAAATTGTAATTTAGGATACTTCAGCAAACTGCAACTCTTTAAAACTCAAAGATGGATTGTTTAATTTATGCGTATATTCCAGTCTTGTATTCAACTCTTTAAAACTCCAAGATGGATTGTTTAATCTATGCGTATATTCCAGTCTTGTATTCAACTCAATATTACTTAACAAAACTCCAAGATGGATTGTTTAATTTATGCGTATATTCCAGTCTTGTATTCCACTACTTAATAATACTCCAGTGTCCTAATTTTATGAATTTAAGCCGCGTCTCAAATCCACAAAATTCAATTGAGCGCCGGCTTAAATCTTGAAACATTTCATACAATTTTAAGTGGAACCAACCATGTTTGAGCCACGGCTTAAATGTAAACCACGGCTTAAATTTACGCCAAGGCTCAAATTCTTTAATTCGACCTTGAAGATGACTTTAAAGCACGAGAAAAAACTTTAAGAAGAATCGTATAGAAATGATGAGTTGCTTACAACCAATCTTTTTAGCCATAAACAATTCAAAGAAAGACGAGACATGATATAAACAAAGTTATGATGTTACATTAGCATTTTGTTCTGCAACACAACAGNACATACTTTATTCAAGTCCTCTCCCTCATACCACCACCCTCCCTCTAAACTGCCTGCACTCCCCTCATACTACCACCCTCCCTTTATACTGCCTCATCTCCCCTCATACTCCCTCCCTCCATCTAAACTGCCTCAACTCCCCTTATACTCCTTCACTCCCTCTCATACTACCAACCTCTCCCTCGATACTGCCTCAACTTCTCTCATACCCTTCCACCTGTTCTACAATCTTCCTCTTCCTCATCTCCTTTTACCACCCTCCGACCCATCCTAACCCTTTCTCTTGTTGGACCACCTTCCTTTTTCTCTTCTAGTCTACCCCCCTTTACTCCCATTAAATAATTCGCAATCTTTCCACGGACAAGAGCAATGCTAATCCCGTCATGGGGAAATTACTCTGAGGGAAAATACTAGATTAGAGAACCTGGAATTAAATCCCAATTTGAAACACTAAAATTCAAAAAACAGTTTATTCAATCATTGCAACGACATGTTGATGGAAATTGTAAAAAATGTTTTGCATATCATTCCTTTCTGTGGTCACTGTATCAAGTCACAGGTATTACTTTTTAAACTCCTTGAAGTTTTTAGGATATTTTCATCAATTCCAGAAGAACAGTTAGATGTTAAGCATGTGGCGAAAGAAAAATGCAACACGCAACTATATTTCTGTAATTGGCCTTGTAAGCTTGTAATTGGCCTTAATACATAAAATACAAATTTACAAATGTTTCACAAATATTTTTGGAGCACTGCCAACTCTCTCTCAAATCGATGTCGTATACCTTATGAAATCTGTTAAATCAAATAGTCTTAAAATATCTAAGTGTTCACCATCAGGTTGCAAATATTTAGGGATGAGAAAATTTGACATTTTGAAAATAAATATTTTAAAGCTAAAACTGTTCTAGATATTTTCAAGTCTTTTAAGCCTTAAAAAGTTGCATAAATGTTTCATGATATATTATCATATGTTTGTATTGGAATATATTTAGTCATAATTCGATCTCTAATTCTGAATCCATCAAAAATAGCGGAGAAGATTTTTTATACTTAAATATTAAAAACACGCATCCCAACAAGAAAGTGTAAAATAGCCAATACAAAAATCTACATTTAAAGACCGGCTATGTAAGGTAGTTGATCTGAGTATGCAGTGTTGTGGAAAAATTCTTTAGGATTCATTTGAGACAAATGAAACGTTTTAAAGATCTGTAAATCCTGAGTTTAAGCGCAAAGTCGACGTTCAAAATCTTACTTTTGGATGGATATGTTTTCAGAATTTTTTTTTTTAAATTACTAAATAACGAAGACAAAAGATGTAAGCAAATTTCTACAGTAAACTAATTAGTTGTTTAGGAACAGGTTAAAAAGATAAAATTTAATCTTATCATCGAAAATAAGTAATCTTGTTCAATTATTAGTTTTTATAATATCTCTTTTTATTCACAAAGAGTTTCTGCAGATTTTTAGGAATTTTTATTGAAAAGACGACATTTGAAGAATTTGTAGAAATCTGCGAATAAATTCATATAGAAAATAAGAAATTTAATATATAAAATTGAAATATAAAATTTAATAATTGATTCTAGCATCGATTTATTGACAAATTTCTTTTGTGAAATATGGTCCTAACAATCTAATTAGTTTACTGTATTATTTTTACTTTATTTTTCTGAAAATGTACCTACCCAAATTCATGATTCTGAACGTCGACTATGCACTCAAACTCAGTAATTATACATAGTGGAAACATTTTATTTGGCTTAAATGAATCCTAAAGAATTTGTCCATAACACTGCATACTCAATTTAACTACCTTACATAGGCGGTCTGTCCCTTAAGAGGTTAAAATTGGTTATAAAGATAAGACTCACTGGACTTTTAGCGCGGACCTCTAGTTTACCGTGGTGAGTATCCCCCCCCCCCTCCTCCTCCTTCAGTTCAAGTCTCATGCACGTCAAACTAAAGTAAGATTGAAATCTTTCATGTTTTTAATCAAAATTCCTTACATTGAATAGCTCTTGAGAAGAACAAAAATGTTCTGATTTTATAATATGTAATCAAAAATAGCTTTTTTTTACACTTGTGCGTTGAAACAGAACTAGAGGAGCAACTAAGTCCCAAAGTCGTTACAGTAATGTTCATTAAGTTTGACCTCCTCCTCCTACTGGTTAGTTTTCAGTGCTTAGATGAGCATCTCCAAGCTGACCGCCACTAAAGTCAGGGCTGATCATCAAAGACACCAATTTATGGTTTGATATTGCCTTACTACAAATTGTTAAATGTATGTAAAATTTGATATTAATAATGGTAAAATCTCTTGTCTAGTAAACATAATAATATAGGATTGGAAAAAGATTGGACATGTTCTCGCTCGTCAGCGCAGTAAAATTCAGAAAATAAATTTTAGAAAAAAACAATGTTGGCATAAAAAATAAATTTATTTTTAGGATAGAAAGATTTCAAAAGGTTTTTTTGTGAAAAATTTAAGGTATCCTCTTAATGAAATGGACTTTATCTGCGCTTACACCATCAGGTTACAAAGTTTTAGAGATCGAAAACTTAAAATTTTTTTCTAAACTAATCAAGAACTGAACTAAACAGATACTTTTCAGTATTTCTAAACCCATTTCAAATGAAAATAAAAAACCATTTGAATCAAAACTCTTATTTTAGTAAAAACTTAAAGTTGAGAAAAAAATAGATAAAATATTTGAAAATTTTCCATGTTCTCATTCCTCAGTTATATTTTACGAAGTGCTCTACATGAAGTTAAAGATTTAAACATGAAAATACCTCGAATGATTGAGTTTATTACCGAGTATTGACGATAAACTTTATATTTTATTCCGCATAAAACATGGACAAAATATAGAACAGACAAACCAGCAGGAATATTCAGCATGAACATGGAGAAAATATAGAATAGACAAACCAGCAAGAATATTCAGCATAAAACATGGATCAAATATAGAATAGACATAACAGCAGGAATATTCAGTATAAAACATGTAGAAAATATAGAATAGACAAACCATCAGGAATATTCAGTATAAAACATGGAAAAAATATAGAATAGACATAACAGCAGGAATATTCAGTATAAAACATAGAGAACATATAGAATAGACAAACCAGCGGGAATATTCAGTATAAAACATGGAAAAAATATTAAGTAAACAAACCGGCAGGAATATTTAGTATAAAACATGGAGAAAATATAGAATTGAAAAACCAGCGGGAATATTCAGTATAAAACATGGAAAACATATAGAATAGACAAACCTGCAGGAATATTTAGTTTTGTATAAAACATGGAGAAAATAAAGAATTGAAAAACCAGCGGGAATATTCAGTATAAAACATGGAGAAAATGTAGAATAGACAAACCTGCAGGAATATTTAGAATAAAACATGGAGAAACTATAGAATTGAAAAAACCAGCGGGAATATTCAGTATAAAACATGGAGAAAATATAGAATAGACAAACCTGCAGGAATGTTTAGTATAAAACATGGAGAAAATATAGAATAGACAAACCAGCAGGAATATTCATAATAAAACATGGAGAAAATATAGAATAGACATAACAGCAGGAATATTCAGTATAAAACATGGATGAAATATAGAATAGACAAACAGGGAGGAATATTCAGTATAAAACATGGACAAAATATAGAATAGACAAACCAGCAGAAATATTCAGTATAAAACATGGAAAAAATATAGAATAGACAAACCTGCAGGAATGTTTAGTATAAAACATGGAGAAAATATAGAATAGACAAACCAGCAGCAATATTCATAATAAAACAAGGACAAAATATAAAATAGACAAACCAGCAGAAATATTCAGTATAAAACATGGAGAAAATATAGAATAGACAAACCAGCAGGAATATTCATAATAAAACATGGAGAAAACATTGAATAGACAAACCAGCAGGAATATTCAATATAAAACATGGAAAAATAACAATTCAGAATGAAATGTAACAAGCTTTTACGCAGAGTCTTGCAAAATATTTCTAAAATGTACATTTCTCGGGCTAAACACATATATAAGTGAGTTGGACAGGTAAAAATTAAAGGCTAGCTAAGGCGTCATGGCACTTCAATGTTGACCAATTTATCTCATTATCCAATTAGAGATATGAACGCTTCAATCGGTGCTATCAGTAAATGGAAATATTTACTTCTACTGAAACTATATTGACCTAGTCTTAATATTTAAAAAAAATTTTAAGCACTCTTGATCTATGTGTATTGTGGATAAAAAAGAAGACAATTTTTTATACCAACGAGAACTTTAAAATATTTAAAAGTTTTAAAAAAGAAAATTAACTTTTGTACATTTTTTTCATTTTCGAACTTATTTTTCTCTAGATACGAAAAAAACATTAATTTAAAAATTAAATTATAAATGAAGAAACATTAAAGAAAAGCTTTTAAAGAATATTTGTTTAGAAAATACCGAACCAATATCGTTAGGAAACTATCATGGCAAAATCTGTTGTCCCCTGTTTTATCCTTAATTTTATGACAATTTGCAATTTTTTATGAAACATTGCAATTTTCAGATTGAGCACAAGAATATCTATTCAAATAAAGTGGTAATCTCTGTTTGTTTGTTTGTTCGATCATAAATCATCTCTTAAACTTTGATTAGAGAACTCATGGAAATGTTTTGGTTTAAACATTTCAAGTGGAGTAAATTGAATTTCATAGAGAAAGTTTATTTTCCAGATCAAGCTGGGTTTCCAAGCTTCTTTATGATAAGATGGTTTCGTTTTATTACATTGGGTGAGAAAAAGGATCAAGTTGGATACCGTTGATATTAATCAAAAACTATCTAATATTAATAATGGATAAAGAGTGAGAATAAACTTGTTAAAACAGCTACTTTACGCCTAGGTGTGATAATTAAGTTTATAACAATCATATCAGATCAAATCATTTAATATCTGATTTCTTTTATTACTCCCAGAGTTTCCGTTTTCTTGTATTAATTGTAAACAAGAAGTAGTTTAAATCTTGGATAAAATCTAAGTACATAATGTTTATAATGTTAAAACATTAACTTGGTTATAAAGCATTTAAATATGTTTGTATTAAGTTATAATTTTATTTTGCGAGCATGAATTTGCACATTTGACAACTTTTACTACCTTTAAAACGGGTTTAGAGCGTTGTTAAAATGTCAGATTTCTAGATAACCTTCTATCTATCTATCCGACTATTCAAGTCTCACGTAAGCATTTTATTATTGCAGTTTACAGGCTGTAAAATGTTGGCAGTTGAACCGGTTTGTAAACTAGTAAAACTGCAGTTTAAGGGTATGATGTTTGAAGGTGTATATATGTATGGATGGGTCCTATACCGGAGCCCAGTATTCAGGTCGTAAACCAGGATTCCCAGCTTTTATTGATCGTAACACAAACATAAAACAAAACAAGTCTCTGCACGCATCCAACGATGAACTCGCACATTTTCAGGTCGCAGTTTGGCAGATTTTATGATTTATTATTTTTCTGATTTGTTTGTGTTGTGGCATGTGTGTGTTTGCTTACCTGTATATTGCTGGTGGTTTGTAGCACTGCTGCCCGGGAAATGAGCTCAAGTATACAAGCGGAGAGCGCTGCACTGTCTTAACATTCACGCAGACTCCGATCCTGTCCCCTACCTTTCCCCTTACCCCCTTATACGTTTCCCTCATACAATAATACCCCCTTCCTCCCTTACAGCCCACAAATAGTTCACAAACGTTAAGGGACCGTAACAGAAATTTTAAGGTAGCTTATATTTAAAAAGAGAAATGGCAGATTCACTACGGTACCCTTTAAACATTTGAATGGTCATCGAAGACAAAGATCGGTTATCTCCTAAATGTTGTGAAAAATCCGTGAATTACGAGTGTAAGCTAGCGTACAATGTGAAATCGATGCCGCTGACGTCAGAGTTTATCCTGGAATATCTAGATCAATATTCTACACACAATGCGGTTTTCAAAAACTCGAATGAGAACATATGTATACTCTTATAAATACGTTTCTATAGATCAATTAGGAAAAGTCCGTCATCCTTGAACAGTCGCAGGTTTAAAGATACTCTTTCATAAATAAAAACCAGTTTTGTGAACAAAGTTAATTAGCACAAGCGGTTCAAGGATAAATAAGGAATAGCCATTAATCCTTGATCATTTATAGGTTTAAAGGGTACCGTTGTGAATCAGAGATTGCACTTACAGTCCCTTTAATAATACATGCGTAAACAGTTAACATGTATAAATAATACAGTATTCAGCTTAAAAAGTAATATATAATACAAGATTCAGTTTAAATTATCTGAAGGGCCTGGCGTTGCCCGTGGAATAAAAAAAATAGAAAAAAAATGTGAAAAAAAATGTTGAAAAAAATTTCAGCCCAATCGGTCCAGCCGTTTGGCCGGCTATAGGCAACATATATATATACGAATGTATTGTTTTATTATATAGATTACTTTATAAACTGAATTCTGTATGATGTATTTACTTTATAAACTGAATTCTGTATTTTGTATTTACTTTATAAACTGAATCCTGTATTATATTACTTTTAATATATATTACGGGATTCAGTTTATAAAGTAAATACATAATACTGGATGTAGTTGAGAGAGTAAATAAATAATACATGGATTCAGTTTATAAAGTAAATGCAAAATACAGAATTCAGTTGATACGAAAATATATAATACAGGATTAAGTTTATAAAGTAAATATATAATACAGGATTCAGTTTAAAAAGTAAATATATAATACAGGATTCAGTTTATAAAGTAATATATAATACAGGATTCAGTTTATAAAGTAAATATATAATACAAGATAAGATAAGATAAGATAAAGTTTATTGCTAAAATAAATGTATCTGTATACAGATAGAGTTTACAATTACAAATCGATGATTATATTAGCAGTACAAGTATAAAGCAACTAGAAATTCAAGGCGCTTCGCGCCATTCTTTCTAGCCTTAGAGGGCGCTTCGCGCTCATCTTCTAAATTAATTGTGTGCATGTTCTCTTTGTGTACATCGTAAAACAAAACAAAAATAATTCGCGGATTTTCACAAAAAAATTCGTGGATTTTCAAAATTTTCAAAAATTTAATGACGATCGAATTTTGATGGAGACAAATATTTAAAATTTAAATCATTCATAAACCTTCCCTGGGGTCCCTAGATTAGGTGGAAAATATCTCTTGGCTGTTTTGATTATTTTTTCCACCTAATTTTAGTAATAATAACAAAACATTTCAATTAAAAATACATGATTCAGTTTATAAAGTAATATATAATTCAGGATTCAGTTTATAAAATAAATATATAATACAGGATTCAGTTTATAAAGTAATATATAATTCAGGGTTTAGTTTATAAAATAAATATATAATACAGGATTCAGTTTATAAAGTAAATGCATAATACAGAATTCAGTTGCTAAAATAATATATAATACAGGATTCAGTTTATAAAGTAAATATATAAAACAGGATTCAGTTTATAAAGCAATTGCATAATACAGGATTTAGTTAATAGAATAAATAAATAATACAGGATTCAGTATATAAAGTAAATGCATAATACGGAATTCAGTTGATAAAATAATATATAATACAGGATTCAGTTTATAAAGTGAATATATAATACTGTATTCAGCTTATGGAAAAATACAGAAATACAGGATTCAGTTTATAAAGTAAATACATAAAACAGGATTCAGATTATAAATTTAAATAAATAATACAGGATTCAGATTTTAAGTTTTTTTTCAGGAAATTCTCGAAACTTTTTTTTTGCTGGTATTTTCAATATATTCTTTCCGCCACCAAATCTAACCAAACCCCATCGTTGTATTCACCCCCCCCCCCGCCCCTCCCCTTCCCTTCCATCCCTTGTCCTTCCCCCCGAAAGCTAGAGTTTCTACATTAGAAAGAGAGGACTAGTTGAAACGCCATTTCTTCTTTATATCGATTAAATACTAATTTTCCAAGTTGTACATTATTACAGTTTTTATATGCTCAGAAACTGATGGGGTGAACGGTTTACAATCAATCAATCAAGGAGGTTCTAAAGGTTTATCACAGCGGTCCAACTTGTTAATTAATCAAGGGGATTGAAACATTTATCACAGTGGTCCAGCTTGTGAATCAATCAAGAGGGTTATTAAGGTTTGTTACAGTGGTAACAGTGGTTTTGATACAAGTAAAGAATTCCATTTAGCCATTTCTGTAATTTACATATGGATTTCTTATTGGATTTTAAGATTTAAATAGACAGATAGATAGATAGATCTTGTCGCCTTTGCGATTATATTAGTCCTGAGTACTCACCAAGCAAGTGTGTGAATGGAATATTATCGAAGTTAAAGTGAAGGTATATTCAAGTGAAATTATGTACGTTGTAATTTTGTCCGTTACTATAGAGGTTGTGTTCCTTCAACATTTCTACCTTGCACGCCACTCTATGCAAGTTCCGTCGAAGATATCATCGGAATTTTACCAAATACACCTATCAACTTAATCTAGATTTAAGGGTTGGCATAGAATCTTTATATATCAAGAATTTAATAATAGCTAAATGATTTGGTTAGGTTAGGCCAAACCTAAGGTGCACGTAAACTGTCCAGGTAAAACCAACTACAGTTTCAGTAGAAATAAATCTTTCCATTTACTGATAGCACCGATTAAAGGATTCATAACTCTAATGGATAATGAGATAGATATATACTATTTCTATTGGTTCAGAATGGACAACAAAAAACAAGACTGAACCCTGATTGGATCAGGTGCTAATGGACCCAGCATAAAGGAGTGAACTATCTACAAGTTTATATAGCGATTTGCATCCTGTCTATTTCGAAATAATTTCAGTCATATGTTGATCTCTTAGTCAAAACCCGTCAAAAAAAGCGTGAGAGCTTTTGGGGCAAAACGTGTTTAAAAAAATCAGAAATCTTTTCCATTAATTAAGCTACAGGACTAAGACTTATATATTTTAAAGCCCTTGAATTAAAGAACATGTGTCATTTGTTACTATTTGTTAAAAGTAAATATAACTATTTTTGAAAAGTTTTTTGACTTTTTGAACTTTTTTATAATCCTTCCTGACCATTAAAGTTAGAGGTATAATTTTTTTTATGAGGAGGCATTGAAAAGTTGTACAAGGGACATGTATCACACTCCCTTTTCTCAACTCCAAGTGAAAAATCATAGGGGGGTGGAAACCCCTCCCCCCCCCCCATCTATATTAGACAAAAATTGGGCATCAGGATAGGATTAATATTTCTGTAAGAAATTATTAAGATGGTATAAAGCAGTGCAATGATGATATTTGACTATTTTCTTTACATGATTATAAACATAAAGATAAAGATTAGAAAGATTATAAAGATTTTAAAGATAAACAATCAAAAATCAAAAAGTTTTAGTTTACCTTAGTAAAAAAACCGGGACCTTTCATTATTTTGGGTCTACCCTGTACAGTTTACAGTGTACTATTACTGTGTTCACGATTAGAATATTGATGACGTTTAAACTCCAGGAGGTTGATTCATAAACCCTTCAAAATAATCATTAGTTTAATCTAATTATATTTAATTGAATCCAGGGGTTACCCTTCCTAACAATAGGTAATTTAAAGGGAGTGTATGCCAATTTTCGAAAGAGGTATAGAATAATAGAACAAGCATCTGGGACGAATTTAATTCAAATGTTTCTTTTAATTTGGAAAACATCTTTTGTGACTTTTTCATCTTAGAATACATTTTTCCCGGGGTCTGTCATAAGTCACGTACACACTTGAATGCCGATTCAATTAGCGCCTGATTCAATCAGTCATGTGTTTGTTGTCTATTCTGAACCAATAGAAATAGTATGGCGGTAACATCTATCTTTATATCTATCTCATTATTCAATCAGAGATATGAATCCTTCAATCGGCGCTATCAGTAAATGGAAATATTTACTTCTACTGAAACTATAGTGAAGTCATATACTTTAGAGATAAAAACTTGTAAACACGGCTCAAAATTTACATATTGGAAAAAAAACAGGTGTCACCTTTTTATGTCAAAAATATTTTTTAACATTTATTTTTTAATTTGAATTTTAAAACCTCTCTTAGCACTTCAATTATTTAAGTTAAAAATATGTTTTATAATCATCTAGTTCAATGTCATATAACATTTTAGTATAATTAGATGGTGCAACCGGGATAGGGATGAATTTATTTATTTAAGGCTACAAAATGAACTCCTTTCAATTTGCTTACATAACTCAAAAATATTGGGCTATGGCTGTTCTAATCTTCTCACTTTTCCGAAAAACTCAAAGCCTGGCTTTATATCTTAAACTACCATTGTCCTCAGGCATACTGCTTAAAAACTTTTTTACGTCAAACAAAAAATCTAATTTGACGCACTTCCGGTCAATGGATTTAAATATTTTTTTTTACTTTTTGGAAAGCCCGCCTCCGAGCTACAAGAGATCAGATTGCACAAGTGTGGCAAATAAATTTAGCACATATTGAACACACTTGTTAAACGTAATTTTGCACATTATCATATATTCTTGTTTTCACGCCAAGTTACTGACTAATTTCTAATTATTTTCATACTCAAATAAATTTTGCTGAAAATTTTTGTACTTTTGCAAATTTGCCAAAAAATTTTCAAATTCTGAAAGATCTTTTAAAAAATGGATTACTTGTCTTATTAGGGACATAAAACACAGGTTTTACAGGAGAGGGTTCAAGTTCACCCGCCTTCTCCCCTCCCCGCTCCCCCCCACCTCCATTGGCATTTACCAGACACCAGTTTCAAAGAAAAGGTTTAGTTTAGTGGCGTTTGACCAGTTCTGTGTGTAATGGCGTTTTGAGGCCAGAGTTAAAGAGACGTGTTATTGCAGTTTTATGAATACTTGTACACTGTAAAAAGTACATTTGTTATCCATTACAGACTACTAGTGTGCAATAACTATAGAAAATAGATAGGTTATTAATTGTAATATTCTTCTTTAAAAAGTTGAATGATCTGTATGTGTGTAGTATTAGGATATTATTGGCTAAATGACCAATTTACTGAAAGGCAAAGTGGCAATATAAGTTTTCTGTTTAAGTTCAACATATCAGTACATGTGTAACAATTGATTTAAATGATAATACTAATAATAGTAATAATAATAATAATACATATTTATTTTTTGCTGCTTTACGTCGTTAACTGTAGTTTAAAAAATTACATTTTTTATCTATCATGATATTATTTTTGCATATGTCAAGTTAAAAATATAAAAATCTTTTAAGTTTTTTTTTCTCCGAATTTATTAATTCCTTTAAAATGACGTCTTAAACTCGTTAAATGTTAAATAATGTCAAAACTGGTCCCATCATTGTATTTAAAACTCCTACACTGGTATTTTTTATGATTTATGACGCTTAAACTGCGTTGTTTGTTTTGAATTCAGCTGCGTAGGCCTGCTGTGTTGCGTAGGATGCGTAAGGGTTACATAATCTAAATCAGATTGGATACCCCACCTTATAGACTATACACGCAGGTATAAGAGACACGGTCACATCTACTAAAAGAGGTTGCACACGTCAAACTACACATCTATTACACTAATACCTAAATGCCCAACATCGTTCGTTTCAGTAAACATTTCCATTTACTGATAGCGCCGATTAAAGGAATCATAACTCTGATTGGATAATGAGATAGATAGGAACCCTGATTGGATCAGGCGTTAACGAACTCGGCATACAGGAGTGTACCACAAAAAAATTGTTGGCTATACAATTATCAACGTATTTTTACTTACCCGAACAGATATGCAGCCACTCCGAGCTAAACTGAATCCTCTTTTGGGCTATTCATTAATAAAAATTATAACATTATAGCTGTAGTGTTCAGTCATGTGTTTGTTGTTTATTCTGAACCAATAGAAATAGTATGGCGGTAACATCTATCTATCTATCTATCTCATTATCCAATCAGAGTTATGAATCCTTCAATTGGCGCTCAACTAAATGGAAATATTTACTTCTACTGAAACTATTTCTGTACACTATTTCTATTGGTTCAGAATAGACAACAAACACATGACTGAACCCTGATTGGATCAGGCGCTAATGGACTCGGCATAGAGGCCGGAGTGGCTTGGGAACCCAGTGCTTGCCAAGGTTACTAAAAGTTACTGCCGCCGTTTACCCGCACTTGACCGATTTTATTGGGAAACTAAATTATCGCTATAAAAGTCTACCCACTCAAATTAGAATCAGAAAATTAATCTAAGAACATTCCCGCGGGTCTACCGAGTTCCCCAATCAAAATTTGAGGGAAATCGGTTCAGGGGTTCCTGACAAAAAGACATACAGACATACAGAGATTACAACTTTATATATATATTAAAAAATTCTAAAATCAGAATTAAGCTTTATATTTTTAATATTTGTGATGTTTCATATATATATACCTATAAATTAACCTCTTTCGTAGTAAAATGTTTGGGAAAGAAAAATGCCGCATCGTTTTTCATTATAAACGAATTCTGTTTAAATTGGTGAACTTTCGTTTAAATTGAAATCGGTTCAGTCGTTTTGGCGCATATTGGACACGTACAAACAATCAGATCGACGGACAAACAAACTATATAGTTAGATCCTCCATCTCTCCCCATTGGCATATTCCCCCCCCCCTTCCCTCTCCCTGGGTATCAGCCCTCCTCTAGCGCTAAAAACCTAAATCCCCATCTCTTATCTACATACTAGGACAAATTACAATAACACCTCCCAACATCTATCTTTATATCTATCTCATTATTCAATCAGAGATATGAATCCTTCAATCGGCGCTATCAGTAAATGGAAATATTTACTTCTACTGAAATACGCTGTACACAACATTTGGTGTACCGTTCATAGGATTTATGTACGCTGTACACAACATTTGGTGTACCGTTCATAGGCTGTATATACGCAGTACACAACATTTGGTGCACCGTTCATAGGCTGCATGTACGCTGTACACAACATTTGGTGTACCGTTCATAGGCTGTATGTACGCTGTACACAACATTTGGTGTATCGTTCATAGGCTGTATGTACGCTGTACACAACAATTGGTGTACCGTTCATAGGCTGTATGTTCGCTGTACACAACATTTTGTGTACCGTTCATAGGCTGTATGTACACGGTACACAACTTGGTGTACCGTTCATAGGCTGTATGTACGCTGACACAACATTTGGTGTACCGTTCATAGACTGTATGTAAAATGTACACAACTTGGTGTACCGTTCATAGGCTGTATGTACGCTGTACACAACATTTGGTGTACCGTTCATGGGCTGTATGTACGCTGTACACAACATTTGGTGTACCGGTTCACTGGCTGTATGTACGCTGTACACATATATTTGGTGTACCGTTCATAGGCTGTATGTATGCTGTACATAACTTGTGTACCGTTCACAGGCTGTATGTACGCTGTATACAACTTGCTCTACCTAGTAGTCGGGTCTGTACTTTAAACTGTAGTTATCAAGTGTATTAGTGAAATATATATTATCATCATTATTATTATTATTGTATTTTCGCCTGGTTACTCTGCTGTATAAAAAAATGTACAGTGATAACCAGAAAACAATGGAATAGAAAGACAAATTTTTAGCAATACATAATTAAGTGTATTTGATGTTGTTACAAAGCAAATAGCTTTACTAGACACTTGTTAAACCATTAATTAAGTGAAATGAGGTTGTTTGTCTTTTGCACTGCAAAATTGTGTTTCCCCTGCTCATTGGATTATTTCAAGTCATAACTTGAGTCTAAAAGTTGTTTTCCTATTTCAGAGTTCTTTGCAGGTTTTCATTGCATGAAGGAAATTATTTGTCAACTATGTATATATATATAAATACCTAAAGATTGAAGTAAAAATATAGAATACATTTTTCTCATAACTTTTATTGAATAAATCAAAGAATCAAGTATTTAATTAATAAAGTAACAGATGAATCATTTAATCTACGAATCAAGTAATCAATAAAAAAGTAATCAATAAAAAAAGTAATCAAAAAAATCATTTTATCAATGAATCAAGTTATCAAGGAATCAAGTTATCAAGGAATCAAGTTATCAATGAATCAAGTGATCCACGAAATAAGTAATCAACTAATAAAGTAACAAATGAATGAATTAAATGAATCAAATGATTAATGAATCAGGTAAGCAATCAATCAAGTAATCGATGAATCAAGTAATCAATGAATAAAGTAATCAAAGAATTAAGTAATGATACAATCAATGAATCAATGAATCAATAGAACAATGCATTAAGTAATCAATAAAGTCAAGTAATAAACCTATTAATCAATATTTCACGTAATGTAATCAATGAATCAATGAATTAATTAATCAATCTATCAATAAATCTAGGAATCAAGTAATCAAAAAGTCAAGTAACCAACCAATTAATCAATGTTTCACGTAATGCAATCAATCAATCAAGTAATCAATGAATTAAGTAACCAATGAATTAAGTAATTAACTAATAAAGTAACAAATAAATTAAGTAATCAATGTTGAAATCCAATGACTGGAAGTGGGTATAATTACAGATTTAGTCTATTATGGTAACGTTGGCATTTTGGCTATTGTTGGACAAATTGATTTTGGCAATTGTTGGACAAAAAAAAATGATTTTGGCCAAGAAACGTCAACAAAGGGTTAGGCCAGTAGGGTTAAATTTCCTTGAATCGATGGTTCAAATAGTTTCCCTTCGACATTTCCTTTATCAAGAGTTAAGCTCTGAGTTGGGGAGTATAGCTGATTTCTTCTAGTTTCTTCTTCTACTACATCTAAAAAAACGAAAACAAATGTTGCGCTTGGTGCACTTTTAGAAAACAATTTTCAGGAGAACCATTTTAAAATCAATTGGTTTCCTCTCAATAAATTGATTAAGTTACAAAGGAATTTAGTTTTATCCACAAACTATTATTTTTTATTTCCTGTATCTTTGCAACCTGATGTCGCAGACTTTTGTTATTCTAAACTGTGAATTCTGTTAGATTAAATAATCTAAGGTTGAAAGATCAAAGGTTTACACCATAGGGTTTAGAAAATTTGATCTTATAGCAAAGACTCAATTTCTTGTAGCAAAATTTCTTTCTTCAAAAATTTGTTTTATTTTCAAATATAAGTATCCTTTTTAAATCTAAAAAACAAATCCCTCGTTATCTTTTATGTTTCACACTCCAAATCCTCACTTTTTATCCAATTTAATCCATTCTTACACGTCCCCATTCCACTACATAATTTCAACCTCCATTCTATTACCCGCTCCATCCAACCACATACCTTCAACCTCCATTCTAATACCCACACCATCAAACCACATACCTTCATCCTCCATTCTTTTGCACGCTCCACCCAACCACATACCTTTAAACTCCATTCTTCTACCCGCTCCATCCAACCAAATATCTTCATCCTCCATTCTTTTACACGCTCCATCAAACCACATACACTGAACCTTCATTCTTTTGCACGCTACACCCGACTACATACTTTCAAACTCCATTCTTTTGCCCGCTCCATCTAACTACATACCTTCTAACTTCATTATACCCAATCAATTCAATTTATAACTTTAATCCCTTTTCCTTATGTATATATATATATTATACCACTAACATTTATCCCTTCTTCTGCTCCATTCCATTATATATCTTCAATATATCTTTCAATACCTTTCAACATCCTACCTTCCTTTCCTTTCCTTACCTTACCTTTTCCTTTCTTCATAAGCTTTCCTTACCTTTTCCTTTCTTCATAAGCTTTCCTTACCTTTTCCTTTCTTCAAAACCTGAACTTACCTTTTCCTTTCTTCACATCCTTTCCTTACCTTTCCCTTTCTTCATATTCTTTCCTTACCTTTCCCATTATTGATATTCTTTCCTTACCTTTCGACATCACTCTCTTCCAATCCTTTCCAGTCTCCATACCTTTCAACACCCCTATACTCCCCCCCTCCCCCTCCTTTCCCTATTCTAATGCCTGCGACACAAGTAAACCAACATTAAGGATTCTCTTTATCTTCCCCATATTTCAAGCACCTTATCCAACTCTAATACAACTTCAAGTCTTAAATTCTTATTTAATACTCAGTTCTACATTTCCTTTACATTTCCTTTCACAATTTTTTTCACAGTTCCTTGTATTTTTTCTTAAATATTTCCTTTCACATTCCTTTAACATTTCCTTTAATCCATTCGCATTCCATTTCTTTAATATTTCCTTTGAAATTTCCTTTCATATGTCCTTTTATATCATCTTTAACATTTCATTTCATATTTTCTTTCTCCTTTCACAATTCCTTTTACATATCATTTCAAAATTCATTTTAGATTCTTTAATATGTCCTTTCACATTTCACATTTTCTTTGACATTTAATTTTATTTTTCAATTCACATTCTTTTTCAATTATTTCTTTTCACATTTCATTTGACATTTTCTTTATCATTTCCTTTCATATTTCATTTAACATTTCCTTTCACATTTTCTTTGACATTCAATTTTATATTTTAATTCACATTTTTTTCATTTATTTCCTTTCACATTTCATTTGACAGTTTCTTCAAAATGTCCTTTCATATTTCATTTGATGTTTCCTTTCATATGTCATTAAACATTTTCTTTCATATTTCATTTAATATTTTCTTTCCTATTTCATGGAATATTTTCTTCATATTTCATTGAATATTTTCTTCATATTTCTTTTCTAGTTTGTCTTCCAAAGGTTTTAGTTGAATAGAAAGCGCCGCGAGAATTTCTAGATTAAAGACGAGCAAGAGAAAGGCCGTTATTTTCCTTTCCGTAAGAACACCGATAAGCAATTATTCTAAAGATAACGGTTGCAGGGAACTGTTGTGAATCGAATATGGCTACTTATACAGTGATAACCAGAAAACTCTGGAATAGGAAGACGACTTTTAAACTCAAGTTATGAATTTAAATAGTCAAATTAACATGAGGCACAGCAATTGTGCTGGTACACAGACCCATTTCACTTAATAAGTGATTTAATGACTTACTATTAAACTTTTTACTTTGTAACGCCAACAAATGCCCTTCAGTATTGCTTTTTTGTCGTCTTCCTATTCTACAGTTTTCTGGTTATCACTGTACAAGAATTGAAGTTTAATTCAAACACATTTTATTGATTTTTTAAATATAAGATACTCCAAACTTTTAAATAATTCTAACAACTGAACTATAGTCTTGTTTAAAAAAAGGAGTTGTGACTGTAATCTAGACTATACACAGTACACGTACATTCTCATTTTCTTTATAATATCTTTAAATATATTCTGTACACGCTCCGTTCTTTCCCTAGAATCAAGAATGAAGCTTTTCTTTCCCCTCCTACCCCCCCCCCGCCCTCCTACCCCTCTTCCTCTCTGTTGTATATGATATTAGTTTGTAGATGTTGTGTGTGTATATATATCCATGGTTTCCTGCCGCCATTAATACCAATTTATACCACCCTGTCCGATCCAGCAACATTTACTGGAATTTATGCCTCCCTGTTAGGCCCAACTGAACCAAATTGAAATTTGTATTGGTTCCCTAGTCCTCACGTTCCAATACAAGATAGGGGTCCACATTCACATATAGACAGGGAGATAGGGGTCCGTATACACATATAGACAGGGAGATAGGGGTCCGCATACACATATAGACAGTGAGATACGGGTCCGCATGCACATATAGACAGGGAGATAGGGGTCCGCATTCACATATAGACTGGGAGATAGGGGTCCGTATACACATATAGACAGGGATATAGGGGTCCATATACACATATAGACAGGGAGATAGGGGTCCGTATACATATAGACAGGGAGATAGGGGTCCGTATACACATTTGGACAGGGAGATAGGGGTCCGTATACACATATAGACAAGGAGATAGGGGTCCGTATACACATATAGACAGGGAGATAGGGGTCCGCCTTCACATATAGACAGGGAGATAGGGGTCCGCATAAACATATAGACAGGGAGATAGGGGTCTGCATACACATATAGACAGGGAGATAGGGGTCCGTATACACATATAGACAGGGAGATAGGGGTCCGCATTCACATATAGACAGGGAGATAGGGGTCCGTATACACATATAGACAGGGAGATAGGGGTCTGCATACACATATAGACAGGGAGATAGGGGTCCGCATACACAATTGGACAGGGAGATAGGGGTCCGCATACACATTTGGACAGGGAGATAGGGGTACGTATACACATATAGACAGGGAGATAGGGGTCCGTATACACTTATAGACAGGGAGATAGGGGTCTGCATACACATATAGACAGGGAGATAGGGATCCGTATACACAAATAGACAGGGAGATAAGGATCTGCATACACATATAGGCAGGGAGAAAGGGGTCTGCATACACATAAAGAGAGGGAGACAGGGGTCTGCATAAAATTTAGGTAGGGAGATTTAGGTCCGCATGCACATTTAGACAGGGAGATAGTAATCCACATGCACATATAGACAGGGAAATAGTAGTCCACATGCACATATAGACAGGCGGAAAGGGGTCTGCATACACATATGGACATGGGGATAGGGGTCCTTATACACTATGACATGAAGATAGGGGTCTGCATACACTTACTTTACTCATCTTATCCTATGCCTAATTCTGTTCTTTTCCTGGTCCAATCCTTTACTCATCTTATCCTATTCCTAATTCTGTTCTTTTTCCTGTTTCAGTACTGTTCCTCTTTTCCTGTTTCTATACCTGCTTCCTCAATAAATATCCTGAACTGTTAATTATAAAAATCCTAAATTATAATAAATTCCACAATCTAAAAAGTTAATTAAATTAAGCTGATTAATTTCCGTCCCCCCAAGGTGCAAATTGAAAATATAAAATTCAAGCATTTTAGTCTTGATTCGAGGTTTCCTTGGTAATTCTATACTTGGTAATGGAGTAATGCATTAATGGTAGATTATGGGTTATTAGTTGAATCATAAATAATATTGAATATAATTATTAAAGACCAATCAGATTCTTCTATCAGAGCTGGGATATTCTTTTCTTTAGAAGATCAGGTTTCAGTTAAACTATACTAATATAACGTAGTGTTAAAGGAACTGTTCACAAACTATACTAATATAACGCAGTGTTAAAGAAACTGTTCACAAACTATACTAATATAACGTAGTGTTAAAGGAACTGTTCACAAACTATACTAATACAACACAGTGTTAAAGGAACTGTTCACACACTATACTAATACAACACAGTGTTAAAGGAACTGTTCACAAACTATACTAATATAACACAGTGTTAAAGGAACTGTTCACAAACTATACTAATACAACACAGTGTTAATGAAACTGTTAACAAACTATACTAATAGAACACAGTATTAAAGGAACTGTTCACAAACTATACTAATACAACACAGTGTTAAAGGAACTGTTCACACACTATACCAATACAATGCAGTGTTAAAGGCACTGTTCACAAACTATACTAATACACCACAGTGTTAAAGGAACTGTTCACAAACTATACTAATACAATACAGTGTTAAAGGAACTGTTCACAAACTATACTAATGCAACACAGTGTTAAAGGAACTGTTCACACACTATACCAATACAATGCAATGTTAAAGGAACTGTTCACAAACTGTACTAATACAACACAGTGTTAAAGGAACTGTTCACAAACTATACTAATACAATACACTGTTAAAGGAACTGTTCACAAACTATACTAATACAACACAGTATTAAAGGAACTGTTTACAAACTATACTAATACAATACAGTGTTAAAGGAACTGTTCACACACTATACTTATACAATACAGTATTAAAGGAACTGTTCACACATTTTACTAATACAATGCAGTGTTAAAGGAACTGTTCACACACTATACTAATACAATGCAGTGTTAAAGGAACTGTTCACAAACTATACTAATATAACACAGTGTTAAAGGAACTATTCACACACTATACTAATACAACACAGTGTTAAAGGAACTTTTCACAAACTATACTAATACAATACAGTATTAAAGGAACTGTTCACAAACTATAATAATACAACACAGTATTAAAGGAACTGTTAACAAACTATACTAATACAATACAGTATTAAAGGAACTGTTCACAAACTATACCAAGGAAGGGGATGGGGGGGGGGAGTTTTGGGAACAAATAAATATGAAGTAGCTGAGTATGAGGTATATTTGGGGAATTGTGGGGATGTAACAGGGATTTAATCTCTCGGGGGGTATAAGTATACAGGTAGGGGTAGAGGGAGTGGGGGTTTCACCTCCCTTTCCCCGAAATCTCCACCACACCTCCCTGTCCCCGTAATCTCCACCACACCTACCTGTCCCTGTAATCTCCACCACACCTCCCTGTCCCTGTAATCTCCACAACATTTACCTGTCCCCGTAATCTCCACAACACCTCCCTGTCCCTGTAATCTCCACAACACCTACCTGTCCCCGTAATCTCCACCCCACCTCCCTGTCCCCGTAATCTCCACCACACCTCCCTGTCCCTGTAATCTCCATAACACCTCCCTGTCCCTGTAATCTCCATAACACCTCCCTGTCTCTGTAATCTCCATAACACCTCCCTGTCCGTGTAATCTCCACCTGCCCAACTCTTACACCTCCCACACCTACTCAGGATATAATATTCAAATATAATTTTTTTAAAGAAATTTTTTGGTCCCCAGGACATGATTGGGTTGTTACGATCAAATCTAGGAATTTTTCTAATGCGAAACTTGGTGTTATCTGGGTTCATATTGGTCTAACAGGGGTTGTACTCTGGCAGCACAATATCCATCCTCGCTTCATTCATACTGAGAAGAGGGTTGACAAGATTACAGCTGCCTAAGGGCTTCTTAGGACTGAGAATATAGAGTGCAGGAATTCTTCTGATATACTGGAATGAGGCCCGGGTGCCATACTGATAGGAAACATCACACTCATTGCTCCCTAGTATCTGTAAGCCCGGATTGGATACCCCCAGGTACCTATAGCTGGCAACCATAGACTCTCCCTGCTTGTCCACCATTCTTCTCTTCATCATCATTCCATTGGATCAATCCACTTAAAGCTTCTTTCTTGTTGAGTAGAAAGCACGCACCCTTAAGCTGTGAGAGTTGTTTACAGCCGCCCCTCTGTCCTCCTACGTCCGTCAGGTGGTCAAAAATGCTTTACCAGATGTCGGCTTCAGATGTTTTTGAAACCACAGGTTTGTGTGAAGTACGGGAATCGAACCCGTGAACACTAGTCAGGACACCAATCCAGTTACTTGCTGTGCTTAACTTCAGTGATCTAACGAGAACTGGTGTAACACACTCTCCACCCTACCCCACAAAATATTCAAATATCTTGCTAAATGATAAAAATGGTTTAAATTGTTCTTACTATCTTTTGTCTAACAATTTTGTCAGCAAAACCTTCCAATATTAAAAAAATTCTATACGTTTTCCAAATCTTAACTTTGTTTGAAAGGTGAGACAAAAAAATCCCAAGAAAATAACAAAAAGCTTGTTTATTACTTTTCTGATAAGTGCAAAAAACTTGCCAAAAGATTAACTAAAACCATGTTTATCTCTTTTTTTAAAAATTGTAAATTTAAGGAATCAGTACTGTAAAGAAGACAAATATCTTTCCAGTTCCTGTTCCAGTTCCTGTTCCAGTTCCTGTTCCAGTTCCTGTTCCAGTTCCTGTTCCAGTTCCTGTTACAGTTCCTGTTCCAGTTCCTGTTCCAGTTCCTGTTCCAGTTCCTGTTCCAGTTCCTGTTCCAGTTCCTGTTCCAGTTCCTGTTCCAGTTCCTGTTCCAATTCCAGTTCCTGTTCCAAAATAACAAATACTAATTTGAAACAACCTTTATTTTAAACTAAACTACTGGAGAATATAGAGGTATCCGTGCCAACATTAAATTGGACCTTTAACGTTTAAAACGCATATTTTACAGCATACCTTCAGTAAAAATATACAAGGGGGGGGGACACCCAAGGTGGTGGGTTGGAAAGGATGTATTTAATGTATATGTAAGGGCAAGGTCAGACAAAAAACCCGTTTCAACGTTTAAAAATGCTTTATCAAGTTCTTTTGAAGTATGCGTAAACTCATATTCGAGTCATATTGCTAATTATTCTCATAAAAAATTAAAAAATACTGTCAAAAATAGAACGATAAATGAAATAATTTGAATTGAACAACTTTAAAGCTACGGAACATTTAATTTTCTAAAACATTTAAGGTAACTAATCTTTTTCGCAATAATCGAATCGTTTCAATTTGGGTTTGCCATTAAAATTCAATTTTTTAAGTTTGTATTTTTTTGGAGATAACATTTAAAAAAAGAGATTATTGATAAGTTTCGTTTCTAAAATTAGTAAATTTTGCCCTAATAATTTATGGGTTTACGGCCAGGATAAGAATTTGTAATAAAAATGCCCACATTCTTGTTTATGGGTCTAAACTTTCACTTATGATCTTATCTACCTGAGCTGTTCTAAAATTCTAATTCTGAATTTTTTAAACGTTCATTTAGGAATTCATTTAAAAATTCCTAATTATTTATACGTTCAATGTTAATCAATGCAAAACAAATAATTTTCTCGATTTAAGCTTAGAATATAATAACTACGGACCAAATAAAGAAATGTTTACAATAAACCGTTTGTTTTTGAGCTCTCATGACTTCTAACAAATATTTTAGTTTATTAGAATTTTCAAGAACGTTTTTAAAGAAATGTCGCAAAGTTGAAAATCGTCTAAATTTTATTTTTCTTCAAATATTAAATATTAGTTCATTGGTTTAGAGTTATCATATTAATATTAAACTAAAGATAGTTTTTTGTTAAAAGGAACCGAAATTTTTGCTTTTGTTAAACTCACGCACCTTTGCCCTTTAACTAGAAGTAAATTCAACCCATATGAAGCATAAAATCTGACCGCGTCAACCTTGTTGCACTGGCTAAACCTGTCCAAAGAGTTAGGTACAAACTGGGACCGGAAAGGTTGACCCGGCTCGGAAATTCAAATGTACTACGGCTGCCCTAAGAGAATTAAGATATCTGATAAAAACAATCCAAACCATTAATTCGTTTGGTTTTAGCATTATATCTTATATCAGAATAACAATTTGATAGATTGTAAGAAAAAAGCTTTTCTTAGAATTAACAATATTTAACAAGAGACAAAAACCTTTGAAAAAACGAATCCACAGTACAAAAAATGCAATCCATCAAATTAAAATATTTAACTCCCCTCGAATCCCCCATTTGTTGCAGACCCCTTCAATTATTCTCCCTTTCCTTCCTTAGGGTAGGTTACACATATATAATTAGGAGATAAGAGTATCACTTTGGGTCAACTAAATCTTCAGGTCAGTTTCGGGTAGGGGGATATCCCCCCCCCCCCCCCCTCGGAATAAAGTGTGAGGTCTCTGTATATATATGCATATATCTGTGTTATGAGAACTAACTGTCAGCTCTAGTATGAGTTTAGATAGTGTGTATAGAGTGTGTAGAGTGTGGTGTAAAAGTTTGCAAATTTGCCAAACTCTGCAATAACACTCAGTTTAATGAAATGTATAAGGAGACGTAAACCTCAAACTAGATTACACTTAACTCCAATCTTTACAGCCTTTAAACTTTACAAATTAACAGATAATCACCCTTAAGCATCACTTAAAGATAATTATCTCTTGTAATATAAAAATCAACAAAATACACAACCAATCTTTTTAAGAAAATTTATATGTAATGATTTTTAGACTTTTAAAAATGAAATGTATAAATGTTAGATTAAAAAAGATTAAAATGAACGTTATCTAAGTGGTTTCGTTTGTCTATAATTAAACACTGAGATAAATTTGAATATTAAGTATTGTGTTTATATATTTTTATCAGATTTATGAATGCTTTTAGTTGAAAAACATTTGTTTGTTTAGTCTTTTCAATATTTAGCGAGGAAACTTTAATATCAAAATTCAATATAAATATTTTTCTAAAACATCGCGCATTTATTAGACATCTAGTGCTGTTATGAAAAGTGAGACGAAAACTGGGCATATGTTATATGCGGACTGATTCTCATTGGAGAATTTTGCTCACGTGACCTATTTTAGATTTCTGATTGGTCACCATAACATGCCTGTCTACTACCCACATGCTTCGATCATCCACACTTCTATCCTGTTCTTTGATTGGTCGAAAACCCATTTCCAAGATGGCGCCTGAAATCCTGGCTTCCTATTGGCCGGGTGTGCCGCCTGTCTGCTGGGAATCCGCCAAATTAATGACATCTCTAAGGGAAGAGCAGGGGATCTTGAACGAAAAAGGAAGAGGACTGAAGGGGGGGGGGGGGGATTTTTCCAGGGGTGAGAAAGAGTGGGGAGATTATATATAGGAAATTGGAATTCTTTAATGCAGTCACTTTTCTTAGGAATAATCTAAAATATCCAAAGGTTGGGAAATTTGCTACAACTAGGAGAACCTGGGGAAAATACTGGTTTGGGATATCCGAGGGGGGAGGGGGGATAAATTGTGAAACCTGGTGAACAGTATGCATTCAAATATCCTTCTCTACACTCTTGACTAGTATATACACAGAATTCTAATTATCTTCAACATGTATCTATCTGAATATGCTTCTATTTATAATTCTATCTATCTATCTAATTATCTTCAACATGTTTCTATCTGAATATGCTTCTATTTATAATTCTATCTATATACGCTATTAAATCGCTATCTCTCCGCTAGAAAGGCGAAAATTTTTGTAAAAGAAAAATATATGAAAATGTATTTGAAACTGTCTGAAATTAAAAGTGATACGATTGGGTAAAGATAAAATTTGTGTGTATTTATGTTTTGCAGTGTATAGATTTTTTACTCGTCAAAGTCTAAACATCCTTATCAGTACATGATAAGAGCATGTATAATATTCAAGAGTTAATAATTTTTTTATTGCAAAATCCGTGCAATTTACATATTACTTTGCATATTTAGAATTATATGATATATTCTCTTAAACACGTTAATTGAAAACATGATAAAATTACTGAAAACAGTCAGATTAAAAAACCGTAAAATTTTCCACAAATATGTATTTTAATTTCTTGTTTTAGGCTTATCGCTTATCAAAACAAAAAATGAAAATATAAAATTCGTGATTCACAAAAAAATATAACGACCTGCTAGAATACGGGAGNGCTGCCAACACGAATTTATTCCATAAACCTCTTATTTATGTCAAATAAGGCTTGGCCAGTTAAGATTTTTTTTTAGAAAAGTCTCTAAGTTGTTTAAGTGTTATGTTTTAGTTAAGAATTTCAACCAAAAACCTGCTATTTCATTGAAAACTCTTAAACTCTTAAAATAGGATTTTTCAACACGCTACTCTGACTAAATCAAGGTTTTGGCGTGCTGCCGACGCCCCTAGATCTTTTCTACATGTCTATTACAATCTATTTATATATTTTGATTATCCTAAAACCCCTGTGCTTTCAAATACTTTGCCTATAAATATATGTTTTTCTTCCATTTATACATGGAACTCAAAGTAAAATTGCGGACACCTACACACAAGAAACAAGAAGGAAAAAGAAAATTGAACTGGAAAAATCTCCAATGATAAGCTCTACACCATCAATTTTTTCCATTGGCGAATGGAGAAATCATTTGAGATAGGGATTGGTGACAATCCTCCATTTCACCTCCTCCATTTCAGAAAATATATTAGAAGTATGGGTTGAAGCTGAATCAGCACTGCATTAAACTTTAATCAGCTTATCAAGTGAAGCATTCTTGAGTTTGACAATAAAACTGAAAATTACTATAATTACAATGGAGCAGAGTGTCCCAATACAAACTGGTTTTGACAAATTTTTATTTTCTTTCAAAATTATCTTAATCATGGACATGTCAACAGCAGGAAAAGAAAAGGAAAAAGAGAAAGGATAACAAGAAGAAGAATCAAATCAGAATTTGTCTGTATCAACTGAATCCAATTTATAAGATTAAAAATTCAAAAAATAATAAATTGTTAAAAAATATGGTTTTCTTCCGTCATTGCTCGCTGTGACAAAGACGACATCTAAGTATATTGCGGATTTACAGAAACCATTTACGGGAAAAGTAATTATAATTTGAAATAATTATTAATCAATGCGAGCTGCAATTGATACAGTGTTTGTAAATGAAAAGATTATAAGAATATATATTCATTTTGTCCATTCTCACCATGACACAAAAGACAAATGCATTTTAAGAGGAGTATTGTGACAAAAACCAGTCACCCCCTCCTCCCCTGACCCCCTAAAATACCCCACCTTGAGTGCTATAAATATATATATATAAATATAACTCAATTCAAAGTTATCTTTTCCTATTTTTTCCCTATTGGGATCCTATTGGGATCCAATTGGGATCCTATTGGGATCGAAAGTAAAAGTTGGGTGCAGACAAGGACCTGTAGACTTAAACAAGAGTTTTACCGAACACATTGATTAAACGGTTCGGTCCTTGTCTGCAGACAAGGGAGCACAGTCTTGATACTCTGCAGACAAGGGAGCACAGTCTTGATACTCTGCAGACAAGGGATACTTGGTGCAACTTTTCTTAGCAGTTTGAATCTATGCGGCCTTCCAAAGCTCAAGTATCTTGACTGTAAATTCATTTTTTCAGATTCTAAAAAGTTGGAAATAATAATATGTCAGGTGTTGTCAGTGAAAGATAAGAATTAAGTTTATTTGTTTAATATTCACATTATCTTCTGCAATGTGCTTTAGATGAAGAAGAAAAATATATAAAAATAAAAACACAAACACTTATCAATTTGTTTAACCCGGATTTTAGAGTTTTTTCACGTTTGTTCGGTTTGAAAATGAATAAAATTAAATAAGAGACTCCCTTGTGTATCATTTGGGAAATTATATTTTTGCCGTATTATAACAAAAGACAGTTGAATAAATAGATATTGGTTTGTCTGTGTTTATATTTTTTATAAATATATATCAATTACAAATCAGGAAAAGTTTCAAGTTTTCCTTTTGAGAATAGAGTAAAATATTTGTATCAAATAACTTTATCTTTGTAAGTTTTACACACACAAAAATAAGAAAAAACCTTTAATGAACTCTAACCTGAATCTACGATATTGTTCAAAACTAAATCTGAGAACATTATTTTAAAATTAATATTGTTAGCCACATCGTTTATAGATTTTTCTAAGAATATTGAAAATTGTAATATTTAATATTATATATTACACCAAGCAATTCTTAGTGAAAAGCATATTTGAAAATTGCAATATTTGTAATGTAAGCAGAACTGGGAACTCTTGTATTATGGATATCGAGGTCAATGCTTGATCTTCAACTTTTGTTAATCTGCAGATTAATTGAATTTTTATTCAATATCCCGCATGGTAATCTTAAACGGAAGGAATAACTAATATGAAGCGATTTAGCGTTGATCCACAAAATAATAGTGCCCACAATGGATATTTCATTTTAATTTTCGGCTGCTGATATTTTGCCTAATATACCAATTAAGTAATTCTTAAGATTTCAGTCAACTCAGTACATTCAACTTGAACCTGAGGATTAGATTCGTGTAGATTAGATTAGATATAAATATTTACTAATTAAGCAACTTGCATTTGTATCTATCTAAAAATCCGGGTTCAGAGTGTACGATGAAACGGTCCTTTTGTCAATTAACCCCAGTATCAGAAATCTATCAATCAATGCATTTTGTTTAATTAATTAAACTTAAAAGTTATGATTTGACTAGATCAGATTAGATTAGAAATCTGTTAATTAACCCACAATGTGCATTCGTATACAATAACCTTTATAAACTCTATATTATAAATTGCAAACACTGGTGATAGCTTTCATCGAATGACAGCTTACTTTCTAAGCTGCTTAGACGGACCAAACCTCTTTAGAGTAAATAAAGTATATTTCGGTTTGGGTTGACCCTCGTCAGTTCTAACGATATAATAACATTCAAAATGGAAAATAAAAAGGCTAAGTAAGGTCTTTTTTGTTTGTTTATTTTCTTGTGGTTTTTTAACATTTTTTGCTATCGATTTTGATGATTATTATATTTACTTTATTTACTCTGTAGAGGAATTTAGTTCATCATCATCATCACCGAATTTTATAATCTCTAAAAATGTTTTAAATTTCTTATATTTAGAATATATAATATCTCTGCCTTACTTCTTCTCCCTCAAGAAGTTTCCATGTACATCTATAGATTTACCGCGGGGGCCAGTACCATGGCAGGACCCCAGGGGGTATACATAAAGGGGAACATATCTACCCCTGTATTTGATAAGAAAATGGAACTAGGGGAATCTATGAATATTTAATTTGAAAATAAGATCAAGAAAATATATGACTTGATCAAGATTCCCCATTGGTAGAACAATTTTTATAATGGTTTTATTGTTTGTCCGTATCAAGTGGTGTCTGTATGTCTTCTCATCTCTATACACAGTAAATGAACATGATGCTATATTACGAATTTGTATTGGTTTGAGGTCACAATATATTCTTCTTTAATGTAATAAAAATAAACTTGATCAAAGACCTCCCATATTTTATAAGACAAACAAACATTTAAATGAAGACACCACTTTTTTTATTGGAGACCCATGCTCTTTCATCAAAGATTCGAACCTTTTTAATGAAAACTTTATACGTTTCATCTTAGACTAACAAATTTCATTGAAGACCCCAAATTTTTCATAAATTTTCATTTCAGATCCCATGCTTTTTATCAGCTTTACACTTAGCCTTACAAATTTTCATGATAGTCCGCAAACTTATAATCAGATACCTCATATTCATAGAGAATAGAATATATATTAGAGGGGAATTTACTAGAAAAAAGTGTAAAACGGCCATTTTGTTGTACTGTTTCCATACTGCAGGTGTACTTCACATATTTATGCTATATAACCTTTTGGTCTCTGGAATATCATTTTATAGAAAATCTAAAATTAATATTAAAAGAAAACCAAATTATGAAATAGGATGGTTTCATAATTGACCAATGATCATTTCACATAGACTCTATGCCTTCCACTTTACAAACGATGATTTTCCGTTATAACTAAATATAAAGTTTATTTAACAGATTTAAAAAATTCGAAATTGACTGCATATAATTTGTGAACATTTACATGATTTGTACATTTTGAACTCCCTTTCAGACTGAAAGGGACTGAAAAAATTCATACCGAGAGATTCTTTAATTCACCTCTAATATATATTCTATTCTCTATGCTCATATTTCTTCTGAGAAACCAAGCAGTCTATAGCTTAGCAAAATATATAAATGATTGCGTAAGCATGGCTTAGAAAAATGCGTAAAATTGGTACGCTTTCCGTTCATAGTGTTTATGACCGCTTCACAAATATAAATACTTGGCACTGCAAACAAGAACTTTAATCTTAGGTGTAAACTCTATCTATCTATCTATCTATCTATCTATCTATCTATCTATCTATCTATCTATCTATCTATCTATCTATCTATCTATCTATCTATCTATCTATTTATCTATCTATCTATCTATCTATCTATCTATCTATCTATCTATCTATCTTTTAAACTCAGGTGTAAAAAAAAGAAAATTAGAAAGCATGTTTTATATTTTAGTTTTAATTTTTAGGAAAATGTTTAACTATAGATATATATTTATAAAGTGCCCCCAGAAGAGGTTTAAAGAAGCGACAAATTTTGAAGTTTATCGCCACATAACAGGTTTATAGATTGTGAAAAGCATGGTTACCATAATACAGGGTTATCCAACAAGTATGGGACTTCAGAGACAACTAACTTTATTCAGTCTTTATCTGACATTTGTTGACTGAATTTATTGAGAGAGGTCACTGAACCACATACCGCCGGTTCAACTATCTCTCAAGTGCTTACTGGCTTAACTTTTGAATCACTGGTTCAAAGTCAATTAGAATATATGCAGTTGAACCGTCTCTACTTAGTTCAACGACTTCTTGCAATTTATTAATTTATTAGCGAAATTAAGAACGTTATGGTGGTCATTATAGTCTCCTAATCCTGAAGCTTGCACAAACTGGTTCCTTAACTTTAATTCTAAGTGTTGAAAAGTGATTGACAATGTGTTTTTAAAGTACTGTCTGGCATGCAATTAAGCAACTGTCCATTAAAGTTATGAGAAATATGGAATTTGGTTTCCAAACGTGTCAATAAATGGTGCACTTAACATTTACAACTGATTTAACCTTGATTGTCGCATAAATTGCAAATCCCTCCTCCCCCTCCCCACCCCTCCCCACAGCTGCTTCCCCTCCCAACCCTATCCAACAATTCACGACTGGTTTAGAACCCATTTAACGGTTAACTGCAAATAAAACTGCAGTTGCTCAAGTATGGAAGAAACGCCATTTTTAAACTCTAGTCTGGAAGAAAGCCCCATTGAAATAAGCTTTCAGAGAACTATTTTCTGCCCAAATTTTTAGACTTTATATAAAAACTTATACCCCTAAATGAGTAGGCGTAAAAACTAACTTTTACTGCCTGAGCATTCAGAGCCTTTAGACATACAGGGTGTCCCACGAAACATGACAATAGCAAGACGACTTGAAAGTCGTCTTTGGTATTTGAATTTATTTGTGACATTTAGTCTTCTATGACCAATACTTTTTGAGTTATGTAAAAAAAACTACAGGGGGGGTCAAATTGACCCCCCCTCCAGTGGGAATAGGGTTAAAATATGGGCTTTTATGCCAACTGAGTCCACAGGCATTCTTCCTAAATGCCTTATTTTACCTATACCAGACTAAATCTATATTTAGACCTACTTCTAGTCATGGGATTTCAACATTTTATAGTTCTTTGGAAAGCCTATATCAAAAGCAAGCAGATTGCACAACTTTTGCGAAGAAATTTTGCATAGATTTTTGCATAGACGCATTTAAAGGGAATTTGCACATTTTTAGTTTTTCTTGAATACACATTTAGGTTTAAAAATGTCGCAAATGGTTTTGCATATTTGAATTCGCTGGGTCAAGGGCTTTTCAGAAATGTATAATTTGTTGCAATTTTGCGCACATTTTTTTTGCACATTTTTTGCTTAATAACTGGATTTCTCAAAAGAATAGTGCTACTGGTGGTGCAACAGCAGTACAATGATAGATACAGCTAGTACTTTGTGCTTAACTAGCTATAATAGTGGGGGTATGGGAATTGATAAACAGAACTTTATAAGTTTGCTATCTTTGTTCTCAGACATTTTCTGCATTCAAGAACACTTCCTTTTGGATTCTGGGGATCGGAAACACAGCAATACTAACAAACTTAAGAAATATTTTGGTGAAACTCATGATATGTACATCGTGCCTGCATTCAAAGAGGATACAGTGGTCAAGCCTGGACGGGGTAAAGGGGGTCTAGCTACAATGTGGAAGAAAGGACTCACAAAATATGTGAGTAAAATTAAGTGTGATATCTTCAGGATCCAAGCTACAAAATTTAACTTTCCCAATGCTGAATTGTTGGTATTAAATTTATACTTTATGGTGGATTCCCAAAATAATAACATGAATGATCTGGAATTGCTATCTCTCCTGGGTGAAATAGACAGAATATTGTCTACAACAGAATGTAAAAATGTTCTACTAGTCGGGGACATAAATTGTGATTTTTCTAGACCTACACATTTTGTGCAAAGTATTAGAACATTTGCAGATGAGAAAGGCTTAAACATTTTCTGGAATCTGCCAGATAATGATAGAATTGAAGCAGTAAGTTACACATACAGAAATACAGTGAACAATATAACTTCCACTTCCACTATTGATCATTTCCTCAGTAATGAAAGATTTTATAGTTCAGTTACCAAAGCTGGTGTGATAATTCATCCAGATAATATGTCTGGTCATCTTCCTATATTCTGTAAGTTTGATATGGATCAGCTTAATTTGGAAGNCCCCCCCCCCATGAAACCAATCATGAAACCCGACGTCAGGCTGAATAGGGTAAAACTATTGAACTGATTTTACGTCGACGCGACGACTACAAATATGTCCAGTAAACTAATATTGTTATTTGTCCACAGTAATGAAAATTGTTATGAATTAAATGATTTTCTATCATAACATACAAATTATTTAGCTTCCCTCAATTTTTATTATCTTTGATTTTTGCAAATTAAACTTTTGATGTTTACTTTACGTTATTCATTTTATGATGTACGTCAATGTGATCATTTGCTTTCTGAAAGGTTATTCAGAACATTGGTCTGTTGTTGCCAACGAGGTTACAGTATATAGACGGATGATGTACGCCAAGGTACTAATTAGTACCTTGATGTACGCTAATCCTAGTTAATGATTGTTCAGACCATGTACTTCACTTCCAAAGGTCAATCTGTATGTATGGATGTTAACGTTTTCATTTTTTTTGAAAAACGATCGTTTTTTTCGTTTTCCTATTGTTTTTTGTTTCCTTTTCCAATCATTTTAAAAACTATCTTTTTTTTAAAAGTTTTTAAAACGATTATTTTTAAGATGATCGGAAAACGAAACAAAAAACGATAGGAAAACAAAAAAACGATCGTTTAATGATCGTTTTCAAAAACGATTAACAACCCTATCTGTATGTTACAGTACTCGGGGGTAATTTCTGAAAATAATTAAATGGAGAATTTGTTTTCCATGTAACTATTAAAATCTACTACTCATTTATCGTGTGCAGGATTCCAGTTTTCACAGGAAGACGTACATTTGCAGTCTTTTACAGAGCAATACTTCATCGTTAATAAACTGTTCTGAGAAAACTGAGTAAAATTCAAGATATAAATTACCTCCCCATACACTTGTACTCCGAAAGCGTACTGCATATTTGATATTTGTACGGTATGAATAGGCCATAAGCTTTTAACATCCTTTATCAGTAAACTATCCCAAGTGTACACTCAGGCCAATACACACTGAGAGGTAGCTAAGATCCAGCCCCCCTGGTTGTTGCCATTTTCATAATTTTATGTTCATAATAATATTTAATAATTAATTATTAATAATTAATTATTATTAATATTTTGATTAACATTACAATAATTATGACTTGCAAAATTTGATTGATTATGTGTATCTTAGTTAATGGTAAAATCACTGCCCACCCCCTAACTCACCAACCAAACAAAAAATAAAAAAAAGCCCAATTATCAGTTACAAAATTTCAAATTAACCTTGCAATTATTTTAACTTTAGGAAAATATTCAATTATGGAAAAAGTTGTGGATTTATCTTTATTATGAAGCTTTCTTTGTTCGTTCATTATTTAACCCATTCAACCCGCGGGAAAAAAAAGTTTTGCTGTGCACCGAAAAATGATCTGAAATTTGAAATTAACTTTTTCTCGGGCCACATTTTCGAAAATTTTGATTGTTTGTTGTAGCGGGTTTTGTGTCTTTCTGATTCTCTAAAACCAGCCGCTTTCTTCTTTTGGGACTGAATGAGTTATATCAATTTTTTTTCCAAATTTTATTTTAAACATTTAAGAATTGATAAGAAAAACCTTGATTCTTGTTTGTTTAGTATGAGGTAAACGAGATAAAAGGATTTATATAAATAATTATAAACCCTTCATTTTAAATCACTTGCTTTGTGAACGTTAAACAGAGACGGCGATTAAAAAAGTTCAAGAAATTTCGACTCAGGTCTAAACAGTCATAATTTACGGGTTGAGCTTTCTGATTCAAGCTGCAGCATCTTATTTTCCACAGAGTTCAGTTAAAAAACCGGTTTGAAATTCAATTTGACGGATTTCCATGGTAGCAATTAGCGCATTCCGGTTTTTTTTTATAAGAATAAGACTCAACATTGAGCCTTATTCTCCACTAAAACCAATCAAGGTCGGTTTTATTTTCATTGGGCCTAACTCCTAAGTCAAGCCTATAAGATCTTGCAGTTGTCAATCACGTGACACAAGCTGTCGTCAGAGTTAGGTCTAAGATTGTGTCTCAAAGCTGGGTTTAAGGAATTAGGACCCGAGACGAAACTTTTAAATCCCGGGCTCAGTTAATTTATAAAAGGGATGGGTTAACAAGTAACGCCCTTTATAATAAATGTGGAAGATAAATTCTAAAAATAAGTGGCTATATATAAGCTTTTCATTTAATTAAACATTTGTTTGTATTTTAAACATGGAATTTGATTATTCTAACTCATTGCAGAAGCTTCCTGTCTTATTTTTCTAAATTTTTTATCTTTTCCAATGATTCAAATATTCTTGACAATCCATTTGATACGTTATGACTTTGTTTGATAGGCTTAGATTACACTTAACCCTAATTAGTCCACGGAAAAAATCATGCGACAACAATGGTATGACTTTGTGACCAGCTCGTAGCATACTCTATCTTGAGTTTACACAAATATATGAGAAAATCATATTTATTTGGTGAAATATTAAAAAATAACAAAAAATAAAAAATAAAAACTTTTTTATTCAGTAACAGGAGTTATGATTAAAAACATTTAAGATTTTAATGACAGGTTAAATTTACAATAAGCTCTGTTAAGGGTGATAGACGTCAAAACGGCTGAACCGATTGGGTCAAAAAAAAATTTGGCAACTCAAACGATCCCAGGAAAGTTTTTTATTGGAGAGCCATGATTAAGATGGCGACAACCGAAGAAACAGTTAATTTTAAAATAGCTGATCGAAAAGCAAAATATAAGTTACTTTTGCAAGAAGAAGGGCGGAAACATCAATTTAGCATGATTGGTTGAAAATAAAATTTTATCATCCACCTTCTGGTTTCTTTCCAACTTTTTATAGGTTTTACTACGCTTTTACTTTCCTAGCTTTGGTTGCAAGGCTCACTCATAGGATCACATTTTAGAGACGACTTTATGTGGTTTTAACAGGCTTATTTATTTATTATTTAGATTTATAAAGGGATCTGTACACATAGGTTGCTAATTCAATAATCCGTATTAATAAGTAATTACATAGAGAGAGGAAGACTAGAGTATATTCATAGAATCTGCTTAGGCGAAGTTCTTAGTTAAAGGGTACCGTTGTGAATCAAACATGTCACGCTTTTTTTTATTATGGTGATTAATTAGACATTATAGAACAAAATTCCCTTTAATAGATCACTGGATCTGTCATTCTTTTCATTTCAAGGACATTGATCAAATTTACAAATTCAGTCAAATTAAGAATCTTTAAATAAGTTTATTTTATCGTTTCATCATAAAGTATCAGGCTTTAAGAGTAGTGTCAACTATTAACTTGAGTCTACGTCTAAAAGTCAAATATCTTTTCCAGAGTTTTCTGGTTATTACTGTATTTCATTTATTCAATTATTTAACAATAACTGCCCTGTTTCATTTTGCAAATCTTAAACTAATTATTTTAGTTTTTTACATTTATGTACTAAATTCTATAGATAAAAAATAATTTGTTTCCAGATATTATTGTCATTTCAAATGCTGTGTTGATGAAAGTTCAATTATATGAAATTAAGCAATGAAAAGATTGAAATTAAGCAATGAAAAAGATTGAAATCAAGCAATGAAAAAGATTGAAATCAAGCAATGAAAAAGATTGAAATTAAGCAATGAAAATCATTGTAACAACTCCCCGCCTCGTTCACTTCGTTTCACTCAGTGCACCCCCCCTCTTACAAACATACCCAGGTACAGACCTGGAGAGTAACCCTGTGTAAGCGATCAATTAGTCATAAAAGTGATATTTGACGGTATCTAATTAAAATATCAAATATTTTGCATAAACGAGTTAATTAGACTTATTAATTTAATATGATTTATATTTATATTTTAGTTGGTTTATTATATTTTAGTTGGTTTTTTATAGTTTTGTTGGTTTACTATATTTTAGTTGGTTTATTATAGTTTAGTTGGTTTACTATATTTTAGTTGGTTTATTATAGTTTAGTTGGTTTATTATATTTTAGTTGGTTTATTATAGTTTAGTTGGTTTATTATGTTTTAGTCGGTTTAATATAGTTTAGTTGGTTTATTATATTTTAGTTGGTTTATTATATTTTAGTTGGTTTATTATATTTTTGTTGGTTTACTATATTTTAGCTGATTTATTATATTTTAGTTGGTTTATTATAGTTTAGTTGGTTTATTATATTTTAGTTGGTTTATTATATTTTAGTTGGTTTATTATATTTTAGTTGGTTTATTATATTTTAGTTGGTTTATTATATTTTAGTTGGTTTATTTATATTTGAATCAGAATAATCATAATATGGCGGTTCCAGTAGAGTAGAGAGGTTTCGAGAACTTTTATTTCAGCAAATCTAGTTTCTGTCAAATGGATTCTAGTACAATAGATGGCAACGTAGAATTTGTACACTCTCAGTACAGATGTATTCTGACGTCACAAGTGTCAACTTAGTTTTTGTGTCCGACAAAATTATTGATAATTGTGGTAGTTTAAGAATAAAGTTCTTATCTTACAGTAAAATAAGCTCAATTTATGTGTTCTTTATTTTCTGTTTTTACACTTTTTTATTTAATCTAGGCAAACATGTCAACTAATGTGAGAAAATTTCGTTTTTCTTGTTATATTTGACACTTGTGACGTCATGTGTAGTTGATCCATTTCTCTGTTGACACCTATTGTACTTGTTAATCTATTTGGTTTCTGTTCTTAAAACTTCAGCTATAATTACAGGGTCAACTAAAGAAAAGACGACTTAAGTCTCTTTAAATATGACGTCTGACTGAAATGTGGTCTATAAATGGCTTATTTAACCCTATCCCCGCTGGGGTACTTGAAAACCAGGATACGCTGGGGGGGGGTCAATTTGACCCCCCCCTCTAAATCCCATGTTTTATGTCCAAATATGACAAATGATACATCATTAGAAAGCTCTTGTGCTCTACTTTTAGAATCTGCAAAAAAAATTTGCAAATTTGCGAAAATTGAATTTTTTATCGCAAAATCCAGTTTTATAGTAAAAATGTTTGCAAAAAAAAATTTGTCCAAAAAATGACAAATTATACATTTTTGAAAAGCCCTTGACCATGCCATTTCAAATATGCAAAAATTTTTGCAAAATTTTAAATAACCTGATTTTTAATCAAGAAAAACTAAAAATGTGCAAATTTCCTTTGACAGGTTGTTTGCAAAAAATTTGCAATTTTTTTTTTGCAAAACTTGTGCAATCCGTTTCCTTATGTCATAGGCTTTCCAAAAAGCTAAATTTTATCAAAATTTGACAAGTGAAAGTGGGTCAAAACAAAGATTTAGTTTGCTACAGGCAAAAGCAGTCATTCAGGCAGTGTGCCTGAGGACTCAGGCAGTTAGTATTAAAGCCCGGTTTTAGGCCTAAAGGGAGGGCTTTGGGTATGTAAGAAAAGTCAGAAAATTTCAACAGCCTCAGACCAATACTTTTTGAGTTATGTAAAAAAAACTACAGGGGGGGCTCAATTTGACCCCCCCCCCCAGCGGGAATAGGGTTAATGATTTAGAAAATAAAGCAGGAGTGGCAGGAAACCATAAGGAAATGCGGACAGTATGACAGTCGTCTCATAAAGTCTTATATGTAGTTATATATAGTTATATTATTTGGCACTTTTCCACAAACATATTGGTTTATTTACAAAATTTATTAACACTTACTCTCTCTATGTTAATGTTTGTAAATTTCCAGTCGAAACCACCCTGAAAACGTTCCCCCCTTTTTTCTGAAATAATTAGATCCTTCGTACATGCCAATCTAAAAAATAAGAAGGTCACTAGAAATTGGGTTTACAGTTCCATTGAATTTATCATAAATTTAATCTCCCTGAGTCCATATTTCCTTAGAAGACATTGTCAAGTCACCATGTTGGAAATTTTGCAAAATCATAAATTTTCTTTAGTCCAAAAGTTATACATGGAAAATCTAAAAAAATCTCGGAACATGTTTATATCTCGTAATTGATACAACCTGTGTAATATACAAGTAAGTTATCGTGCAAATGTTTTAATGGTCAGAATTAATAAAAGAATAAAAGAAAATGAAAAGTAAAACTTTACAAATGATTTCATACTCTCAGAAATGAAAGCCAGTGAATCAAAAAGAAACAATACTATTTTTATTTTTTTTAACTTTTCAGAGAAAATGTTACGCCTTCTTGCTTTTTTCACCGTGGTATGTAAAATAAAAAAATAAAAATTGAAATCATGTTTTTAAAATTCATTTTTTTGAAGACGACATTTAATACTGTATTTTTCCAGGTTGGACTTGGTTCCAGCTTAAGAGACGATTCCTGCAGGGTGAGGATTAATAAAAATTATCAAGAATAGAAATAAAATTTGAGAATTGGTTAAGCATAAACAAAGGCGTATACAGGGGGGGGGCTGTGGGGGCTTAGTCCTCTTCTTGAATTAGTTATGATTTCTAGGGGAAGGTTCAGACTCTTAGGTTAGAAACTCTCGATGCACTTCAATGTACGGAAAATGTCGTCTCTTAAGATGTATAAATACCCAATATGACGTAACTGATTATAGAGGCGAGAGTGACGTCATATTGAGTATTTCTCTATCTATCTTAGGAGACGACATTTCCGTACATTGAAGTGCATCGAGAGTAACTAACCTTATTATACAACCTTGTGCAGATCCCAATGGATGCTGACTGCTGAGCCCCTGGAAAGACAAATATTTTTAGCCCCCCCCTCTCTCTAAGACAAATTGCTGTAAACGCCCCTGATAAGGATGAACAATATTGAAATTATGATTAAAATTCTATTTCTATTTTGACCAAATTTTTCAGAAAGGAGTATTTGAGTAAAAAGTCTATATAGCTATCGTCTAGATCTTCGAAATAAGAAATTTGATTCGTCAAATGCAAATTCAAATTGGGTATTTTATGACCCCGTTTTATGGATGATAAACTTAGATATTTTTGTTTTAGGATTACTTGTACAGTGAGTGCAAGATGCCTGTTCCAGTTTCTGAAGTTCATGCATTAACTATTGAAGAGTGCAAGGCTACATGTGATGTAAGTTGACCCTAAAGAATGTTGCTCCAGGGAGAGGGATTAGAGGGAGAGGGGCCTTTGAATATAGAAATGCAAAGCATATTTATGCTTAATTCACATTTTTTATGCCAATTAATTTTTTAAATTTTTAAATCTTGCCCAAATATTTTCCTCTTCGGAAAATATTTGAATTAAATTAAATTTACTAAATGTTAATTCTGAAAGGGACTATAAGTGTAATAAGTGACCCTCCGTGCAAAGCTGTATATGACATATTCACAACGGTACCTTTGAAACCTTTATTTTATCAAAAATGTGGAAGATATTTTCGTTTTCTTGATTTAATTCTGATATTCTAAAAGTTTTCAGTTAAATTTTGCTCAAACCACAATTGAAAAAATAACTTTTAAACATTGATATCTAATTCATACTTGATAAGATTAAACTTTGAAGGGTACCGTAGTGCATCGTGTTATCTTTACATCGAGGAATTACGATCAAAGTCCATTTAAGTAAAACTATTTTCAATTTCAGGTGTTTGCTTCCTTTAATCAGTGCTCCTTCTTTTCCTTTAACAATCCGGCTGCAGTTGATGAAAATTGCAAGGTAGGAAAGGTTTTCAAGATGGAAGGAAAAGGATATCAAGAGCAAGAAATTAATTGGCTAAACATAAAAGATTATCTAAATTTCTGATTCTCAAGTTTAAAAAAATAAAAGATTTGCAGAAAACAATAATATTTATTCCTAACAATTAAAATCATTGAACTGACTTATCATCATCAAAGGAAAGATAGTGAAAATGAGAGAATGAAAGAAATCATAACAAAAATAATCAAAATAATTCTAATAATAATATTAAAAATAATAATTATAACACTTGTTCTGATAATGATAATGATAAAAATGATAATAAATATAATAATAATGACAATATTCGTGTTAATAAAAATTATAATAATGATTACAATAGTAAAAATAAGAATAGTTTTTATAGGATGCTAATTTTCATGCATTTTTCTAGATTTTCGCGGATGAGACAATTGAGGAGTTTTTGGCCGGTTGCAACCTTCGTGGACAGCCTTTGAAGGATTCTCTAGGAAACTGTTTCTATAACGGGGTAGGTTGGTTCATACTAACACAGGATAGGTTGATTCATACTTACACAGGATAGGTTGATTCATACTAACACAGGGTAGGTTGGTTCATACTAACACAGGGTAGGTTGGTTCATACTAACACAGGGTAGGTTTGTTCATACTAACACAGGGTAGGTTGGTTCATACTAACACGGGGTAGGTTGGTTCATACTAACACAGGGTAGGTTGGTTCATACTAACACAGGGTTGGTTGGTTCATACTAACACAGGGTAGGTTGGTTCATACTAACACGGGGTAGGTTGGTTCATACTAACACGGGGTAGGTTGGTTCATACTAACACAGGGTAGGTTGGTTCATACTAACACAGGGTAGGTTGGTTCATACTAACACAGGGTAGGTTGGTTCATACTAACACAGGGTAGGTTGGTTCATACTAACACAGGGTAGGTTGGTTCATACTAACACAGGGTAGGTTGGTTCATACTAACACAGGGTAGGTTGGTTCATACTAACACAGGGTAGGTTGGTTCATACTAACACAGGGTAGGTTGGTTCATACTAACACAGGGTAGGTTGGTTCATACTAACACAGGGTAGGTTGGTTCATACTAACACAGGGTAGGTTGGTTCATACTAACACAGGGTAGGTTGGTTCATACTAACACAGGGTAGGTTGGTTCATACTAACACAGGGTAGGTTGGTTCATACTAACACAGGGTAGGTTGGTTCATACTAACACAGGGTAGGTTGGTTCATACTAACACAGGGTAGGTTGGTTCATAACAACACAGGGTAGGTTGGTTCATTCTAACACAGGGTAGGTTGATTCATACTAACACAGGGTAGGTTGGTTCATAATAACACGGGGTAGGTTGGTTCATACTAACACAGGTTAGGTTGGTTCATACCAACACAGGGTAGGTTGGTTCATACTAACACAGGGTAGGTTGGTTCATACTAACACGGGGTAGGTTGGTTCATACTAACACAGGGTAGGTTGGTTCATACTAACACAGGGTAGGTTGGTTCATACCAACACAGGGTAGGTTTGTTCATACTAACACGGGGTAGGTTGGTTCATACTAACACGGGGTAGGTTGGTTCATACTAACACGGGGTAGGTTGGTTCCCACAAACACAGGGTAGGTTGGCTCATGCCAACACAGGGTAAGTTGGTTTATACTAACACGGAATAGGTTGGTTCATAAATTGCGAGCCTATTAAAATCCTTGATATTTTCAATCATTACTCTTCTATGTAGAGCTTTTGAGAAAAAAAAAACTGTTTTGAATTTTAATATGCAACCGGATAAGATTGTTCTACTTGTTCGTAAAACTAAAAACTAGATGAGCAAGGATCGATGGGACCAGTAAACTCGCATAAAGTTCTCCTTCTGTCTAGTTCTGTGTGGGAAAACATAGTCTTTCTAAGAGAGTCCTTTTCAAACAGAAATATAGAATGTTTAATTTCTGAAAGGGAGTGTTTGCGAAAAATGAAAGGGGGTATAGGCTTGGTGCGATAAAAAAGCGCTTTTGATCGCTACTAATCTTATTTCTATCTGTTGCGTCTGTAAGGAGAAAATTGTTAAAAACGACTAATACCGAATAACGTAGTGTCCATACAAATTCAGAAAGATGCAACATACGACTTAGACCGTAAAAAATCAATTTAATTTCAAACAAATCATTCAGAGATTACAACCTATAGTCAACGATTATCTTTCGCCACATTTGTTTATAGTTTATTTTCATAATATGTTTTAATTCTTATGATCTGAGAGTCACATTTATGCCTGTTTCGAGGATTTTTGGTAATGAAGACGACATTTTAATATTTTCCAGGAATGTTCGAAAACAAGTTGTAAGCTGAATATTTTAAAAAAAAATAAAATCAAAACATATTATGAAAAATCAACTATATACAAATGTGGCGAAAGATAATCGATGACTATAGGTTGTAATATTTGAATGATTTGTTTGAAATTAAATTGATTTTTTTAACGATCTAAGTCGTATGTTGCATCTTTCTGAATTTTTATGGACACTACGTTCTTCGGTATTAGTCGTTTTTAACAATTTTCTCCTTATAGACTCAACAGATAGAAGTAAGATTAGTAGCGATCAAAAGCGCTTTTTTATCACATTAAGCCTATACTTTTCAGAAAATTCTCATGTCTGTTTCATAAATGCTTAATAATTGTTTAGGCAACTTGTCCTGGAACTTGTATATTAATTAGGCCACTTGTCCTGGAACTTGTATTCTAATTAGGCCACTTGTCCTGAAACGTGTGTTAACTGTATTTTGTTTAGGCCACTTGTCCTGGAACTTGTATTAACTGTATTTGGTTTAAGCCACTTGTCCTTGAACTTGTGTCAACTGTATTTTGTTTAGACCACTTGTCCTGGAACTTGTATTAACTGTATTTTGTTTAGGATACTTGTCCTGGAACTTTTGTCAAATGTATTTTGTTTAGGCCACTTGTCCTGGAAGTTGTAATAACTGTATTTTGTTTAGGCTACTTGTCCTGGAACTTGTATTTTAATTAGGACACTTGTCCTGGAACGTGTGTTAACTGTATTTTGTTTAGGCCACTTGTCCTGGAACTTGTATTAACTGTATTTTGTTTAGGCAACTTGTCCTGGAACTTGTGTAACCTGTATTTTGTTTAGGCCACTTGTCCTGGAACTTGTATTAACTGTATTTTGTTTAGGCTACTTGTCCTGGAACTTGTGTCAATTAACTGTATTTTGTTTAGGCTACTTGTCCTGGAACTTGTGTCAAATGTATTTTGTTTAGGCCACTTGTCCTGGAACTTGTATTAACTGTATTTTGTTTAGGCTACTTGTCCTGGAACTTGTGTCAACTCTATTTTATGTAGGCCACTTGTCCTTGAACTTGTATTAACTGTATTTTGTTTAGGATACGTGTCCTGGAACTTGTGTCAACTGTATTTTGTTTAGGCCACTTGTCCTGGAACTTGTATTAACTGTATTTTGTTTAGGATACTTGTCCTGGACCTTGTATTAACTGTATTTTGTTTAGGATACTTGTCCTGGAACTTGTGTCAAATGTATTTCGTTTAGGCCACTTGTCCTGGAAGTTGTATTAACTGTATTTTGTTTAGGCTACTTGTCCTGGAACTTGTATTTTAATTAGGCCACTTGCCTGGAACGTGTGTTAACTGTATTTTGTTTAGGCAACTTGTCCTGGAACTTGTATTAACTGTATTTTGTTTAGGCTACTTGTCCTGGATCTTGTGTCAACTGTAATCCCTGTACAAACAACCCCTGCAAGGGTTATCTCGAGATTGATTGCCAGGTATTAAATTTATTGAGTCTTTGCCACAAACTCAGATTTGTAATCACTATATCGTTGCAACCCGATGTTGTAGACCTTTGATATTTTAAATTAATAATTATGTTAGATCAAATAATCTAAGTTTTAATTATAAAAGATTAACACCTTCAGATTGCAAATATATAGAAACTATAGACATTGGAGATTCAATTCCTTTACGTATATTTTATCTTAAAAAAACGTTGTTTGCATTCATGGGTTAGTTCAAGTTTCTTTTTCAAGCGACTTCGCTAAAATATGAAAAATGAACTTAGTCTTTTTCACAAACTCTGTTTTTCTAGTCTCTACGCAACCCAATGTCGTAGACCTTGATATTTTAACCTATGCATTCTATTTATCAAATAATTTAAGATTAAAGTGTTAAAGGTTTACACCATCAACTGCAAAGATATAGGGAATAGAAAACTTCAGTCTTCGCAAAAGTATGCTCTAAAAGTTATATTTTGTTACACTACATCGAAATTTAAGTAAACAATTACTTGGTTCCATGGAGAAAATAATACTTTGAGATATTGCAATTTTACAAAATTTAACTTCCAAAGTTTTGAGATGTCTTAAATAATAAAAATGTAATATTAAAAAATAATAAGAAAAAAAGTTCAAAACCATATTCATAAAGAGATTAAGCACAATGAAGGCAGATAATTTATGTCAATATTACTTATCCTATTTTAAATAAATATGTTTTTTTAAATGTCATAAAAAAAATTCAAGTTTCAGTGCAGTGCCCTAGGATAAAAATACTAAATCAGTCCGATATCAGTGAAATAAGTTTTATGATGTTAGCAAAAAGATGAGTTTTGCATTCAATGTTGTTTTCATTTTATTTTGAAAAAAAAGACCAAATTCTAGAAAAAAGGCCATATTCTAGAAAAAAGACCATATCCTAGAAAAAAGACCAAATCCTAGAAAAAAGACCATATTCTAGAAAAAAGACCATATTCTAGAAAGAAGACCATATTCTAGAAAGAAGACCATATTATAAAAAAAGACCATATTCCATAAAAAGACCATATTCTAGAAAAAGACCATGATCTAGAAAAAAGACCATATTCTAGAAAAAAGACCATATCCTAGAAAAAATACCATATTCCATAAAAACACCATATTCTAGAAAAAAGACCATGATCTAGAAAAAAGACCATGATCTAGAAAAAAGACCATATTCTAGAAAAAAGACCATATCCTAGAAAAAAGACCATATTCTAGAAAGAAGACCATATTCCATAAAAAGACCATATTCTAGAAAAAAGACCATGATCTAGAAAAAAGACCATATTCTAGATAAAAGACCATATTCAAGATAAAAGACCATAATTTAGAAAAAGATAACATACATATTAAAAGATTCCTGCGGCCGAGGAGGGTTTAAAACATAAAAAAATTGTACAGCAATATTAATGGAAAAATACTCTGTGTTTTACTTATACAAAATTCTTTAAATTTCAGATAAAAAAATAATTTATTTTCAAAAACATTTAGAATGTTGGAAACGGAAACCCTGAAGAGTCCCAGAATAACTTACCTGAAGAGGGCTGCAGACAATTTTGTTTTAATCTGATGAGTAAGTTTAATTAATCTGATGAGTGAGTTTGGATTAATCTGATGAGTAAGTTTAATTAATCTGATGGGTAAGTTTCAATTAATCTGATGAGTATGTTTGGATTAATCAGATGAGTAAGTTTGGATTAATCTGATGAGTAAGTTTGGATTAATCAGATGAGTAAGTTTGGATTAATCTGATGAGTAAGTTTTGATTAATCTGATGAGTAAGTTTGGATTAATCTGATGAGTAAGTTTGGATTAATCTGATGAGTAAGTTTCAATTAATCTGATGAGTAAGTTTGGATTAATCTGATGAGTAAGTTTCAATTAATCTGATGAGTAAGTTTGGATTAATATGATGAGTAAGTTTCAATTAATCTGATGAGTAAGTTTGGATTAATCTGATGAGTTAGTTTGGATTAATCTGATGAGTAAGTTTGGATTAATCAGATGAGTAAGTTTGGATTAATCTGATGAGTAAGTTTGGATTAATCTGATGAGTAAGTTTGGAATTAATATGATGAGTAAGTTTGGATTAATCTGATGAGTAAGTTTGGATTAATATGATGAGTAAGTTTCAATTAATCTGATGAGTAAGTTTGGATTAATCTGATGAGTAAGTTTGGATTAATATGATGAGTAAGTTTGGATTAATCAGATGAGTAAGTTTGGATTAATCTGATGAGTAAGTTTGGATTCAAAATTCAAAATTCAACTTTTAATGTAACGAATTTCTTTTTTTGAAAAGTTCTTATAAGCTCTGTTTAAATTTGTTGAAAAAAAGATAGAAAAACAAATAGTTGTCCGATTCACAACGGTACCCCATAGACAAATTTAAAAGATCAAGGAAGAAGGATCCTTATTTATCAAGAAAAGCTTTTTGTAAATTTAGGGTTTCTCTGCATAAACCATCAGAACTAGAAATGAAATACACAGAATTCAACAATTTTTTAGATAAAAAACGATATTTTCCTTTTAGTTACTTAGACAAAGGTTTAATGGGTACCTTTGTAAATCAGACATGCCACTCAGTTTCTCCAAATGTGTAAAGAGAATAAACGAGATGGACTTAAATATCTTCTCTTTAAAGGAAAATTTTGCATACAATTACAAATTAAGTAAAACTTTTCAAAAAAACCTTAAACTATTAAAAACTAGGCTAAGAACAATGTCCAACTTTAAATTATGGTGACACTTGGCAAATTATTAAATTAGATTTATTTTTAAAAATGATAAATTTCAGATTCTTCAAAACTGACCTTCTTGACTTTCTTGAAGGAGGAAGAGGTTTGCAACTGCTTTCAATCAGGTGAATAAACATAAACATATTCATGTAAAAAGGAATTGAGTTTCTGCAACAAACTCAAATTTTCTAATCCGTATATCTTTGACACCTGATGGTGTAAATCATTGATATTTTAAACGTAGATGATTTAATTTAACAAAATTATTCATAGTTTGAAATGTCTAAGGTCAATGAGGGTTGGAAAGATAAACGGGTAGAAAATCAGAGTTTGTGGCAAAGACTCAATTCCTTAAACAAATATTCAGATTTCTAAAAAACAGATGAAAACTTTTCGTTTCCTGACTAAAACTGTTTATTTCAGGAGAGAGAAACTGCAAAACCCAGATTCTAACCTTTGATACAGATATCACATGTAAGTTCTAGCCTAGGAACAAAAATACAAAAGTACAATGATGGTAAATAAAACACCCCTGACTTAACAGGGATAAATTCATTCGGTTTTTTACATTATATATCAATTACATTATATAAATCAACATTTTTAATCAAAGCATGATTGGGCGTTTAATAACACACCTGTCGACAAAAAGTTTAAAAGAGAAAATTTATGTCAAATTTCAATCAAAAATCACAGTTTTCTGGGACTTGACTGGACCGGACAATTAAATCCGTGTGAGATCTATCTAATGAATATGTATGCATCAAAATAAATGCCTGAACCATCGAAGCCTTTCTGAGAGTGTACCTGCATGTACCGCTTCTATGAAAGCTTAAAAATCGTTTAATTGTTTATTATTAATCGTTTATTGCGTTCAAAGATTAAAAAATAAAAAAAAGTTATTTTCAATCGTTGCCTGTTCCAAAGGCACCCAGTCTAAAAATTGCATGATCCCTGTCGGCACAACACGTACTACTGAATATGTAGTCCGTTGTACCGTCCAGTCAGGCTATCCGAGTAGAGTCGACCCGGCACGATTTATGCAACAAATGTAGCTTGGCATGATTGTATTTTAAACTATGCAAATGTCATAATGTGATAATATTTATAATTTCAGGTGTTCCTTAATCAGGTGTATACTGTATAGGTTATGGACGAAGCTTGTTTTAGTTGTAAATTTTCTGAAATAAAGTGATTTTAGATTTTTTGTATTTATATATATCCAATTCTTATAAAGATAAAATAATGTGTTTGTTATAAAAATTTTTGGATGCATTACAAAGTTTTGGATCCAGTCTAAAATTCCATAAACCTTTAAAACCGAACCAAAACACTTGACAACACTAAATGTACTTAGATAGATAAGGCTTTCATAGTAACGATTATCTTTATAAAAAAAATTCTTATCTTCGTCCTGTTGCAAAAAAATGTTTACTCTTTCTCAAAATATGTATTTTACTAAAATAATAAGATACAGTTTTAATAAATCAAGAATAATAAAATAATTAATATGAATCAAACAAATAAATAATCACATATTTCTACTTGCGAATAAAAAGTTGTAGCTTTTGAACTAGTTTTCTTTTACAAATTGGAAAATGATTTCCGTCTTATTTCATAATTTTTTATTTAAAAACTAAAATAAAATAGCAAATTATAGACTTTTACTTTTAAACCTACAATTTCATTCTTAAAGTTATCTGTTTAAAAAAAATTGTTAAAAGAGTCTTATGGTTTATTAGAAGTTTAAAAAAAACGTACAAAAAATTGGTTCATCTGATTGCAAATGTTTAGAATAAACAGTTGAAATTTAAAAAACTTGAAAAAACTTAAGTGTTAAAAATTAAAGGATGAATTGCCTGACACTAAATCAAGTCTATTCCTATTCAGCTAATAGAAGTGGTTTAACTTAAATTGCGTGGTTCAACTTAGATAACACGGTTCAACTTTGTTTAGCTATTTATTAAATCTGGTCTCTGGTTCTCTATATATATATATATATATATATATATATAGAGAGAGAGTTTTGAGTTGAGAGTTAATATAGTTAATTTTAACCATTTAAAGGGGCAGTAAGCGTAATTTCTAGTGACCCTCCATTTAAAGCGGGGAATGCACCCTTTTAACCTTTTTCAGAGCAAAGCTCATGCGAAGTATTCTTGTCATTCTACTTGAAAAGTGACAGATTCTATATTTGCAGTTTCACTAAAAAAGTAACTGGTGAATTTATACAATTGGATAAAATAATTTTCTAAAAGAATCCCATGATATCTTTCTCAAGATTGCTTATGTAGGGGTTTAAAGGCCAACCATTAAATCGGACATGAGGGGAAACGTCGACAGTTCCTTTAACAACCTAATTAAAAGGATTTAGATTCAAGTACCATTGCATAACCTATAAATGATAAGCATATCCTGTTGTTAAACACCGTTACAAATTTCGTTCGTTAAATCGGACAATAGAAACTATTTCTAAATTACAAACTAAATTTCTAAATTGAGAATTTGTTAGGAATATCCGACACATTTTTATATCCCTAACATTAAAGTTTGTGATTTTGAACCAAATGTTTTCCAATTCTTAATGTTTTCTGTATGTTTGATATCACGAACCAAATATAATGTGTTCTTTTAATAGTGTAAGGTACAACTAATTTTTTTATTTAAAAATGTAAAATTTTTTTAACAATTCCAATTTGTGAAAAAGTCTGAATTATACTCTGCAGCCAACTCATCCTCTCCTAAAAAGACAGTTTGGATATTTTTTATCAAAATCTTCTTTTAGACAAAATTATTCTGCTGAAACCTTTTATCCCAAAGTTTTTAAATAAAATATTACATATTTTATAACAGAAAATGCACAAATTCTTAAAAATAATAATGAAGAAATTTGTTTTAAAAAATCGTTTTTAAATAAAATGTAACGAAACAACCTCCTAGAAACTTGATTGCAAGAAACATTATTGTTGGAAACATGATAACTAGAAACATTATTGTTCGAAACATGATTACTAGAAACATGGTTACTAGAAACAAGATTACTAGAAAGAAGATTACTAGAAACATGATTACTAGAAACATGATTGCTAGAAACATGATTACTAGAAACATGATTGCTAGAAACATGATTACTAGAAACATGATTACTAGAAACATGATTACTAGAAATATGATTACTTATAGAAACATGATTACTAGAAACATGATTACTAGAAACAAGATTACTAGAAACATTATTACTAGAAACATAATTACTAGAAAAATGATTGCTAGAAGCATGATTACTAGAAACATGATTGCTAGATACATGATTGCTAAAAACATGATTGATAGAAACATGATTACTAGAAACATGATTGCTAGAAACATGATGGCTAAAATCATGATTGCTAGAAACATGTTGCTAGAAACATGATTGCTAGAAACATGATTGCTAAAAACATGATTGCTAGAAACATGATTACTAGAAACATGCTCGCTAGAAACATGATTGCTAGAAATATGATTGCTAGAAACATGATTACCAGAAACATGATTGCTAGAAACATGATTGCTAGAAATATGATTGCTAGAAACATAATAGCTTGAAACGTGATTGCTAGAAAAATATGATTACTAGAAACATATGATTACTAGAAACATATGATTACTAGAAACATATGATTACTAGAAACATATGATTACTAGAAACATATGATTACTAGAAACATGATTACTAGTAACATGAGTATAAATCTTTTTAAATGTTTAAAATCATATTTTGAGCTTGAACTGAACAAACGCAAGTTAAGTCGCTACATCTAATTTTTTCCTAAATAATCTATGGGTAAAATTTACCTGGAGTTTTGACTAGAGTCCACCCCTGAATCATCTTCTTGTTCTACTGAAGTACCTGGAGTACCTCGTGTGACCTGAGTAAACTTTGATTCATCTGCACCCTCCAGTAGGAATTGTAATTTTCGTAATCCACCTAAATAAAATAGGTATAGATAATCAGATGTGCAACTAGGGTATTTTCTAGGGGGTAGACGAGGGACCCCCCCCCCCAGGCCCTCATACCTGATTAATATAACCCCAGGCCAAAATACATGAGTATTAAACCCCCGGCCATACTTCCTGATTAATATAACCCCCAGGCCATATCACCTGAGTAAATAACCCCCTAGGCCCTAATGCCTGAGTAATATAACCTCCAGGCCATATTACATGAGTAATATAAACCCCAGGCCATAATATCTCATTAATATAACCCCTCAGGCCATACTACTTAAGTAATATAACCCCCAGGCCATAATTTCTGAGTAAAATAGCCCCCAGGCCATAATACCAGAGTAATATAACCCCCAGGTCAGAAAATCTGAGTAATATAAACCCATAATATCAGAGTAATATAACCACTAATCCATAATACCTGAGTAATATAACACCCAGGCCTTTAAACTCACAGTTTATAATACCTGAGCTAGGAATTATACTTGGTAGCGGTGGAACTTTTGGTCCAATTTCATTCTTCAATTTATTTATGCTTAAAGGATTCACAGATATTTTCTAAACAAAACATTCGATAGAATTTAAATATGTTAAAATTGGCAAAGAAATGCTATGTGAAGACGAAATAGTGTGTCGAACATTTTCGTTCACAATTTTATGGATTTTATCTAAATCAAGGTTATAATGCAAGGAAAGTTAATTGCAGATGCGTATATTCTGCGTACATATTGAAACAAGTTCTCTTTGAGCGGAGTTTGTAAACAAGAATAGATGCATCAGTGTTTAGTATCCGAGGAGGTTAAAAGAATTAAATTTTGATAATTTTAATAATTCACATAATAGTTTCCTATGACCAGAATATTTCATTGATTTTTTATGTGAAAGATGGATCCCATGCCAGGCGGTAACATCCGTCTTGTGTTTACATTACAGCCCAGAGACAGTACACTGCAGTACAAAAGATGGGTACACCTCTGAAATAACTTTCCTTGTATTATAACCTTGATCTAAATTATCATAGTGAGCAGTAAAAATAATTTAAAATTTCTATTTCTATCTTAACGCCACATTCCAAGGGATGAAAATATTTAAAAACTACAAAATGGATAATTTCATTGCAACGTAAATAAATACTTAAGTGGAACAGACAGATTAAAGATGACTAGTGAGGCCATAAGCTATTATTTGGTTTTGTAAACTTTCCAAATTATTGTCGCGGGAACCAATTATGAGTTTTTCCACTTTATAATGTATTCACTTTTCTTTCATTTTTTTGTCACTTATCTTATTCAATGTTTTGTGAGCCTAAAGTTAAACTCACTAATTAGGATTCACAAATGCGGCACACTTTTGAGAACCTACTTTTCGGGGACACACTGTTGAGGACGCAGTTTTCAGAACGCACTTTAGAGGAAGAATTTTTAGAATGCACTGTGGAGGACGTAATTTTGAAGACTCAATAATTAGGACACATTTTGGAGGACACACTGATGAGAACACCCCAATTAGGACGCACTTTTAAAGAATGTACTATCGAAAACACCCTAATAATGACGCACTGATGATGACACAAAAATCAGGAAAGACTGATTAAAACCCACTAATGAGGACGCAATAATAAGGGCGTACAAATAAAGATGCACTATTAATGAGGACGAACTAATGAAAACAAACTAATGTGGATGCATAAATGAGGACGCAATAATAAGGGCGTAAGAAACCTCTCTTGACCGACAGATGAGAATGGAAAGTGGATGGAACTATCCTCAACAATGGAAAGGGAACGCGGATGGAACCATTCTTGACTAAGAACACAAAGAATGGAACGAAACGGGATGAAACCGTTCTTGACAAAGGACACTAAGAATGGAACGGAATGGAATGTAGATGGAATGATTGGGAAAAGAACAAACGAGGAAAGAACGATCTAGCTGAAGGCCCTCATTCTAGAACGAAACTAAACAATTTTTAAAAAGTCGGAACGTGCCCAGCCCTAGATATGATGAGGAACTTTTAAGAATGTACCTATAAGGACCCACTAGTAAGGGTTCGTGCAGGAATGATAACACACTAAGGAGGAAAAACTAATGAGGGTGCTTGGTGCAGTTAAAATAATTAATTATTAAATTATTGTTTTACGTTTTCCGGTCCACGTTTAAGAATAGATGTGAGATTCTTGTTAGTAGAGGTCAATGTTTGAACAGGTTCAAGGTTTAGCTCTGACTGTGGTTCAAGGTTGACTTCTGACCGAGGTTGAAGGTTGACCACTAACCGAGGTTTCTGGAATGCCAACCTATTCTCTATTGTTGGTTTTGGGTCCTCCTAAAAAAGAATTAATGTGACGCTATGAAAAACTATCAAACATACAAAGAGAATAGAATATATATTAGAGGGGAATTTAAAAATCCCTCTGTATGAATTTTGTCAGTCCCTTTCAGCCTGAAAGGTAGTTCAAAGTGTATAAATCATGTAAATGTTCACAAATTATATGCAGTAGAGTACATTAATACAGTATGTTCCCTAGATTATCCATTTCAATTTCGAATTTTTTAAAGCTGTTAAATACACTTTATAAAGAGAATTAGGTGAATAATAAACATCATTTGATTTATAATTATAACGGAAAATCATCGTTTGTAAAGTGGAAGGCATAGAGTCTATGTGAAATGATCATTGGTCAATTATGAAACCAGCCTATTTCATAATTTGGTTTTCTTTCAACAATAATTTTAGATTTTCTATAAAATGATATTCCAGGACCCAAAAAGTTATATAGCACAAATATGTAAAGTACACCTGCAGTATGGAAACAGTACAACAAAATGGCCGTTTTACACTTTTTTCTAGTAAATTCCATTCTAATATATATTCTATTCTCTTTGCAAACATAACTTTTAGAAAAACAAATTAGGAAAGGACAAAATTCTGGAAGAAAAAACTCCAGATTTTCCCTTTAAAAGGGACTGTTAGCGTACATTCAAGACCCAATTACATCAATTTTCAAAACTGGGTCAGCTTGAAAGTCTCGTGAGCCCCAGTAACTCAAGATAGACGTGTACATTTTCTGACAGCAAAGCGCATGTTTTTAGGAAATAATTAGCAAAATTTGCATATAATATTTTAACCTTTAAATCACTGTAGGTACGGGTTTACCTGAAGGGTAATGGAAGGAACAACTTTACTATGATGTTTACAGGTACAGGTACTACAGACAAAGAGAATTTCTGGACACTTCCCAGGGGAACTAGGCCGGGATGGAGTAGCTGGGGGAGCAGGGAGAGCAGGGGGAACTAAGGAAGCTGGGGGAGCTGAAGGAGCATTTCTTGCCGAACTTGAGTTTAAAAGTAAGTTAAAGAAATGAATTGAGTCTTTGCTTTTCAAATCCTTATATATTGCAACCCAAACTCATAGACCTTAAATATTGCAAAGCATGAATTCTGTTAGATCAAAGGGTCGAAGTTTGAAATATCAAAGGTCTACACCATTAGGATGCAAAGATATATGGATTAGAAAATTTGAGTATGTGGCAAAGACTCTATTCCTTTATTTAATTCTAAAAATACTAAAAATAATACTAAAACTATTGGAGCTAGTATTTGTAACGTTACTTTAAAATTAATAGATTTAATTAATCAAAACAAACAACTTTTTACAAAAAGATTGGAATTGGCAAAAAACGAGTTTGTACTTTTAAAAGCTTAATTACAGATTTACAACAGGGAAGTCATTTCATAGAAAGTCATTTCGTAAATAGGACATTTCATAGTGATGAAATTTCATACCTTCTATGAAATGTCCTGTTTATGAAATCTACTCTATCTATATGAAAACCATTTCTACGAATTTCTTTTTCTATGAAATTAATTTCTATAAAATGTATTTCTAGGAAATGTATTTCTATGAGACGTATTTCTATAAAATGTATTTCTATGAAATGTATTTTTACAAAATGTATTTTTATAAAATGTATTTCTATGAAATGTATTTCTATTAAATGCATTTTTTATATAGAAAATATTTCTATGAAATTGGTAATAATAATGCATACAAACCAGCTTGAAGGGCATGAATGTCAATTTTACTTTACCAAGCTTTGAAAGATTACGCCCAGCATGCATTGGATGTTGGTTTAGTTTTTAAACTGTACTATAATGGCTAAAAGTCTTGTTGCACATCCTAATTGGGCGAATATAATTTTCACAATCATTTATTTTTTTTACCTTTCTCTGATGGTATCTTGCCGTTGGGCTCGGACATAATCATATGTTGTCATATCATTTATGTTTATGTAGATATGGAAGATACATAGATGCATCAGTAGTCCTCAACATAATGATATATTTTAGATACATCAATAAACTTATTGATATATTATAGATTAGCTGAAGCGCCCGGCTTTCCCTTGCAATTTTAAAAACACTTCAAAAAATTTGAATTTTAAAGGGAGTTTTCGTGAAAAATGAAAGGGGGTATAGGCTTAATGCCATAAAAAAGCGCTTTTAAACGCTACTAATTTTACTTCTATCTGTTGCGTCTATAAGGAGAAAATTGTTAAAGACGTCATAACGAATAACTTAGCGCCCATACAAATTCAGAAAATTGCAACATACAACTGAGACTGTAAAAAATCAATTTAATTTCAAACAATTCATTCAGATATTACAACCTATAGTCATCGATTATCTTTCGCCACATTTGTATATAGTTTATATTTTATAATATTTTTTTTTTTTTAGAAAACGTTTTAACGGATTTCGAAAAATGTGAGTGGTGCGCGGCATTCTTTGATAGTTGCGCAAGCGACAAGAGATAATAATCAAATTCAAAACAAATTAATTAAAAAAATATTATAAAATATAAACTATATACAAAAGTGGCGAAAGATAATCGATGACTATAGGTTGTAATATCTGAATGATTTGTTTGAAATTAAATTGATTTTTTTACGGTCTAAGTCATAAGTTGCAATTTTCTGAATTTGTATGTGCGCTAAGTTATTCGGTATGAGACGTCTTTTACAATTTTCTCCTTATAGACGCAACAGATAAAAGTAAGATTAGTAGCGATCAAAAGCGCTTTTTTATCGCATTAAGCCTATACCCCCTTTCATTTTTCGCGAACAATCTCTTTAAGCAACAAAAAAAATCTAATTTGTTTACTTTATTTTAGGGTACCCTTGGATTTCGTAAAAAAAAGTATTTCAGATATATTGGTAAAGCCGTTTGGTCAGCTAGAGCTAAACATATATGTATATAAGAATAGAGCTTCATTATAGATATATCAGTACAGTTCTGTTAACATTTTCATAATTTTTAGATATATCAATATATGCATATAGTCATAAACAAATTGATTTAGTCTAAATGAATCGATTATTCAGTTCTATACATAGCTCTGAAGAAAATTCTTAAACCTTAAACATCATTTTAAAAGTAAACATATTCAAAATTAAAGTGATATTTTTTTAAAGATTTTTTTGAAACTTCAGGCTCACAAAAATGTTTTATGCTAATTTTATTTTCAAATTGCTATAACTCCTAAAGTAATAATCGCTGATCAATAATTTTAATTAAGAAAGAATAAACTTACAAACAAAATTTCGAAAATCTTTTTATTTTGTACGAATAAAAATGAGACGCGACAAATCGAAAATGTTTAAAATCCGGGAAATCGATTTACAACTTACACTCAATGAAATGGTTGTAACAAAAAAAAGTATGAGACCTAGAAGGAAAAAATGTACATCATGAAATATCTGAAATATAGAGCTTTCTAATGACGTCTGAATTATAAAAATTTAACAAAAATTGTTTCTTCTGTAACTGATAACCCTACTGTACAGTTATTATAACCCTGTATATACCTGCAGATACAGCTGCAATACAAACCATAAGAATGGTTGTAGTGATGAATACAAAGTCTGGAACAGGATTCAGAAAAAACAGAAACTGGTTTTCGTGACAGGGATACACACGGGGAAGGTACGGGTCAAGTTCAAACTAAAGAAAACATCTGAAATATGCATTTTTAGTGAATATTTCGCTTTTGTTTTATATAAATTGTAAACTTAGTTTGTGGTGCACCAATATATTGAAAATGTAGATATTCAATATGCTTAAAAATATAAAGTACGAACTATGAATAAGAAATGTGGAATGAAAAAGACTAAATTTGTTTTATTCCCCGTAATATATTAATACTAGGCTTTTATGGCGCTTCGCTCCCATCTTCTATTTCAATTGTGAACATGTTCTCATTGTATCATTGAAAAACAAAGGAAATAAATTTCGCGAATTTTCTAAAAAAATTTGCGGATTTTCAAAATTTTAAATTTTTTTAAAAACAGGAAAAACTTTTAAGCACAAATTTTTTAAATTTTATTATTCATACACCTTCCCTGGGGTCACATGATTAACAATCTCGATCGATTGATTTTTCGGAAATTTTCGAAAAATTAAATGAACAGATATTTTATGTGAAAAATTCAAATTACCGAATTATTTTCTATTATTGGCACAGCTGTAGATATACGCCAAGAAGGAACAGAGAAACTGCAAACACAAAAATTAATAATATATTATATAATATAATATATATAATAATATATTTTTGAGATTTAAATATGTAGACAGATTATAATTGTTTCATTTCTATTAAGAAAAAATGTATATATATATATATATGTCCTGAGCGGAAAACTTTAGAATGGTGGATATCGAGATTAATGCTTTTTTTGCTAATCTCTAGACTAATTTAGTCTTTAGATTAATTTCAAGAGATTAGAGACGCGTTCTTGAAGTTTTGAAAAAAACATGAAAAACAGGTTTTTAATTAATATTTTTTAAGACTAACGTTCAAAAGGACCATAGTCCTCAAATGGGATAAACTATGTAACTATGTTTTTTAATAAGTTCATATTAACATATTTAAATTTATATTTGTTTAAATGCTCTAAAAGCCGGCTTGTGAACAGCTGAATTTAGTTCAATCGTATATTAGTCCAATCGATATAGCATCATATCTGTAGTAGTAATCAAACTTATCTTTAGTACATGTTGAAGAAAATGTTATATCCAACAAGAGCGGATAAAATTTTTTTTATAAATTCCCACAGTGGATATTCAGATTAAGCGATTAAGCTGAAAACTTTAGAATAGGATATCCTTAATCCCGATCGGTTTATTAATCTGGAGATTAATAACAAGAGAATAACAAGCCTTATTTAATCTCAAGATTAAGAAAAAGAGTGGATCAAGCATTAATCCTGATATCCACCATTCAAAAGCTCCCAGCTCTGAATNCCCCGTTGGCTTCAATAGATTTTAAAAAGAGCATTGTGAGTTATAACGTCAAAATCGGAACAGTTTCATATGCAAAAGTGTAAAAATAAAAAACTTTAGTTTTAAAATAAAAAAGATTTACAATTTTTTTCAAAGATTAGTTTATTGTTTTTTCTTGATTTCTTAAAATTAGTTTTTGAAATAAAATGTTAAAATTTTTTTCCTTGCGAAACAATTGATCGTTTTCTCTCAAAATATTTTAAAAAATTTAGACAAAAATTGAGATCTTATTGGAAATTGTGTAACGTGGAATCAAAAGTGACGCTTAATAAAATACTAAATTTAAATATTTATCTATTTACAATATTTTGGGTTGGATTAAGACAATATCGATATCTTAGCATAGCACTTTAGAAATGCTAGGAAGCCGAGCGCTGCAGCCAGCATTTTTGTACAAATGTATTTATTTTATGCGTGATTTTCAAGGTTGTAAATTGTTTTTCATCCCTAAAAAGAAGAATTATTGTATTTGCTATTGTATGCCCTTTTTGTTGGACTTTATATATAATATAAAGAGTTTATATATAAGTATAAATATTATATACTTTATATATAAACATAAAGTCTTTTACACTATTTTCTACGGATTTTAAATAAAAGATTAAAATATGACTAAAAATGTTCCGATACAGACGTTGTAATCAGTTTGATGTGCCACCCCCCCCCCCCCCCCCCCCCCCCCCCCCCACTCTCCAATTAATTTGATATTGTGAATGCCAGATGACAAAGCCCGAAATTTAAAAGAGTATCGTTGGACAAAACTCCCGAGTTTCCGTTTTTGGGGTCTTAACATTTGTGAAGATTTTGATTTAAGAGATTCGAAAGAAATATTTACAAACTGAGTAAAATAATATTTCATAACAAAAATATTGATATTCCCATTCGTGAAACCCGGGTTTTAAAACTGGTTTTCAGAACAATACCCTGTCTTATGTTTTGGGCTCGGGGGTATCTTCTTTGACTGTACAATGTATGCACATATTTCTAATGCAGTCCATAAGAAAAGGTTTTGTAATGTCTTCTGTACTATGTATGCATGTTAAGCGAACTTTTTAATGATATTAAATTTTATTCAGTCACCTAGTTTCATTTTCTGCAAACTTGTCGTCAACCTGTTCTCCATCATCTCCTAGTTCTTCCTCTTCTCCTAGATCTCCTCCAGCATCCAATCCATCCTTCACTCCAGGCACAGGGAGAGGTGACGAGTTGAATGGAAAAGAGCAATCTGAATATTGTTAAATAAAAACTTTCTCTTCCATACTTGTAAAACTAGTGCAGAGGACAAATAGAAAATCTTAATTCTGTTTTTTTCTTTCTTTAATGTGTCTCAGTGAAGGTATTTAGTATTATTTATGGTATTATTACATTTATTATTTATTATTGTGGATTATCTTTGTTATGATCAATCTCAAGCCTTTTAAAATGGTACTTAAGTGATATTTTGTAAAATTTTGATATTTAAAAAAACTAATATTATTAAAATCATATATAATTTAACTCACTAATTAACTTTTACTATTTTGTACCCTTGTAAATGTACATTTAATTGTAAATCCTCTTTCAGCTATAGTTTTTCAGATTCAGTTGCTTAAAGGGACTGTAAACGTAATTTCAAGAGACCTTCCGTTTCACAACGATATCCTTTAAACCTTCGACTGATCAAGAATGGTCATTTGAAATTACGCTTTCAATCCCTTTAAGACCTTGCCATCTTTGGAGCACTGTGGAGTTAAGATTTTTAAAAAAACCTGGATAAAGTGTATAATTCTGCCATGGTGCAAGGAGATTAGTATCAGTGTAGTAAAGGCTCACCTCCCCTAATCCAAGAATTACAAAACCTAGAGAAAAATAAAATTAATTTGTTTTCCCTTTTTTGATGTTTGAGGTTTGCAACACTTTTGCTATTGTGTCATTTTAGCGTGAGTAATTCTTGATACATATACACATCTGGAAAACTTCTATTTCACTATTCCCAATTTTTTACATTAGTTAGGGTTATGAATGGGCATTCTAAAGACCGCAGTCTACAAGGGAGGCCAAGCGCTGCGGCTGGAGCAGGCTGAGGGAGCCGGGTGCTACGGATGGGAGGAACAAATAAAGTTTGAATTTAGAAAAAGGTTTTACAGCATAAGTGACATTTAGCAAGAATAACCCATAGAAAAAATGTGTTCAGCAAAAATGACTCTTGCAAAAGAATTGAATCTTTGCCACCAACTTTGTTTTTCTAATTCTTATATCTTTGCAACCAAATGTTGTAGACCTTAGATATTTCAAATTATGCAATAATCTATAGTTTGAAATATCAAAGGTTTACACCATCAAGTTGCAAAGATTTTGACTTTTGACAAAAACTCAATTCCATTATCGTAGCTTTGTTTATATACCTAGTGCTATTACGATAGAGCTTAAGACACAAATAAAGAATGCTATGTAGTTTCTCCTACCTAAACAGAGAACATTCAAATATTCGAAATACTCCAATCAACATAAAACACATCAATTGTGCAGTGTGAGTTTAGAAAAGTTACTGAAAAAATTGTTTTTATATTGATTGCTCTGTTCCTTTGGTACTCTTTGGTTGGCCTTAGTAAACAAGATTTGGGAAAAATATTTGAAAAAGCAAAAACAAATCTTTTACTGACACAAATTAAACGATATAAAAAAATATATATTCCTAGTATCCTACCTATACACTGGTTTAGCCACTTACAGTGATGATCAAACCCGTGTACACACTAAATAACAAAATATAGCTCGTTTTTTGCTTTTATTCTCTCAAAATGTTTTTTTCTTCATTTTTTGTTTAATAATTGAAATTTATGTATATTTGAACAATATTAAAATCATGAAACGTTTTCCTGATTTGTATTTGCAGTTCAAAGATTAGATAGAAAAGAAAGAGTTCTAAAGAGTGTACAGATGTATTTTAACAAATGTATGGGGATTCTCTTCCTCCCCCCCTTATACTCTGTCTTGTATTTTTGTTTCGTTCAAAATCAAAATCATAACGAATTATTTTGCGTAAGAAGATGTCGCTAAAAAAACAAAAGATGAACGAATGAAGACGAATGAAGGGTTAGAGAAAGAAAACTATCTTTTTCTCTGAACGAACAAAAAAACGAAAAATTTAAAATTGCACACGGTGGTTTGTATTTTGTTTCAGTCAGACCATGAACGAAATATTTCTCATATGCTCGTTCATGAACTTGATCGTTAATGACGGTTAAATTTTTTTTGTGAATTTAGAAAAATTACAAAAAAAACTTTTCGAAAAATCCCCAAGGAAAACATCTCCAACAACTCTTTCCATTAAATAGGGAAAAGATTCGAAATAATTGAACGTAAATAATATTAAAAAACATAAGTAATACTTTTTATCCGTAAATATACTTTCTTCTTCAAATTGTTAAATAATTTTAAATGGTTTTTTTACCTTATTGCAGACTGAGCAATGTTTAGTTTTGTTACTGGTGATGAAAATACTACAGAGGTTACATCTTCCATTCTCTATCACATGAGAGTGCTGAAACATTTAAAGGGATAGGTCATGAAATCATGTGTTAATACTAGATCGTTGATATGCTGTTCACTGCAGGTCAAGACGTGCACGCTCTTTCACTCAAAATTCGAGCCGAATTTTGCCAAAAGATGTGCACTCTCACACAAAACTCGATCAGAATTTTGCCAATTACTCCTTTTAAACTTAAGCTAGAAACAGTGCGTTTAATCTTTAAAATGTATTTGCCCTTGGCTATTAAAAGTAGGAGTATAGGAGTAAGTTGAGGTAAAACCATTTGCCAAGGCGTTGCGACACTTTAAAATCGAGCCTGTCAAAATTTTGATGAATGATTTTCAGAGATGTCGATTTCTTAGTCTGTTTTAATATCTTTTTTTTGAACACCATTAGAACAAAAATTATGCGCCTGACGTGCAATTATGTTATTTTTGATTATTTCCAATTTAAAACATCGTTTTTACTATTAGTTATTGATATTACAGCTTTTGAAATGTTTTAAAACATTTTTTTTTCTCCTTTTCAAATTACTCTTAAGTAATCTGTACTCGCTAGGCAAGTGAGTGAACCCTGATTGGATCAGAGGATACTGAATGTTAAAAACTACTGTGATCATCAAATCTTAGAAAACAAAGATTTTACAGGAAATGGCTTTAAATATTGTGTTAGATCATTTGAAATTAATGTCCTTTTATATTGTACAGTTCTTCTCTACAGAGCTGAGATATGAAACCTTCATTTTCAAATTTGAGTAGTAAAATATTTCTAAATATTTGTTTGAAGTGAAGGATTTATAATATTTGGCTCCAAACCAACTTCATCAAATTATATGGAAAAGGTTAGAGCTAAAGCTTTTACACAAATTTTTATATTTGAACAGAAAAGAATCAAGGAAAACAGAAAAAAATTCATCGAAAAATTTAGATTTAAGTGGAACAAAAAATGTTTCATAAAAATAGAATATTTAAGGGAAAAGACAACAAAAAATGCGATTAAAAAAAATCAAGTGAACCAGAATTAAGATAAACATGAAGTGTTCAGGAGAAAACAGAAAATTTAAGGGAAACAGAATTAAGATAAACATGAGGAGTGCAGGAGAAAACAGAAAATTTAAGGGAAACAGAATTAAGATAAACATGAAGTGTTCAGGAGAAAACAGAAAATTCAATGAAAACAGAATTAAGATAAACATGAAGAGTTCAAGAGAAAACAGAAAATTTAAGGGAAACAGAATTAAGATAAACATGAAGTGTTCAGGATAAAACAGAAAATTCAAGGGAAACAGAATTAAGATAAACATGAAGGGTTCAGGATAAAACAGAAAATTCAAAGGAAACATAATAAAAGTTAATGATAAACAATGTTTAATATCATCATTTACAATAAAATTATGCAACAAAAATAGTATCTTTTGTTATACTTGTTGAGTATGCGTTTAGATGCAATGCAACGCAACGCTCAAATCTTCTATTTTAACATTTAGTTGTGGGTCTATCTGTGAGCATTTTCCAAGGGGGCTGGATCTTAGCTACCTTTCCGTGTGTATTAGCCTGAGTGTATAATTAGGATAGTTTACTGATAAATATTATTAAGAGATTATGGTCTATTCATACAGTACAAAGATCAAATATGCAGTACGCTTTCGGAGTACAGGTGTATGGGGAGGTTTTGCATCTTGAATTTTACTCAGTTTTATTAACGAAGCAATATTGGTCTGTAAAAGACTGTAATAGTGCGTCTTCCTGTGAAAATGTAATCCTGCACACGATAAATGAGTAGTGGATTTTGATAGTTACATTGACAGCAAATTATCCATTTAAATATTTGCAGATTTCACCCCCGAGTACTTTAATGTACAGATTGATCTTTGGAAGTGAAGTACATAGCCTGTACAATTAGTAAAGGATTAGTATACATCATCACTCTATATACTATAACCTTGTTGGCACTTCTCTTCGTATTACAATATGTGCCTCCCAGTGCCAATGACTCGAAAGGAAGTCATGGTTTTTTAAAGATATTTATTTTTACTTCAACTAAATTCTTGCCTTTCTCCTGTCCAGCTCTGGAACCGGTTTCTTGCTGTACAGTGCCAGTAGGTTTGGATCTGTTTACAAAACAATAAATAAACAAATATATAAAAAGACAATTTCGAAGATTTTTTTAACTAAAATAAAGATATTGAATTATATATATTTTTTAAGGCTTTAGATATAGTTAATTTTAATCATTGTTTAACTAAGCTAACTTTTCTCGAATATTGGAGTAACCGCACAAAAGTTCTTTGAAAAAAAGTTTTCGGAAATAAAGTCCTAAATTTTGGCACTAAAAAAGTCCTCTGGAAATAAAGTCCTACCATTTTGAGACCTTATTTTCTAGACTTTTTTTCTGGTTCCATTATGATTTTATACAAAAAGGTCTTCGGGAAAAAAGCTCTTTTAAAATGGAAAATGCACGGAAAGAAAGGGGGCTTGATAAAAAAACACCCGTGGCCGTATATTGAATATGCAGATGCATAGAAGAAAGGTCAAGTTGTATGAACAAAAGAAAAAAGTCCCAGTAATCTATAACTCAGGACATTATTTCCAGGAACTTTTTTTACTAACGTTTTTATTTCTAGGTTTTTTTTCAGAAACTTTTTGATGTGATTTTCTTCAATAAATTTGAATAAAGAGGGAGGGGGGGAGGAATTTTGATTTCTGATTTAGAAAAATAAGACATTTCTTAATTTTCTCTTTGTTCATTAGTTTTACAAGTGAAATTTAAATTTTAATTAGGACAGACCCTATGCGTCAACACGATGGATCAATTACGGAAAATTAGCCGTAAACTCAAATAAATTAAATTATTCTTGTTTGTTTACATTTCCAGTAACTTGCGCTTTGCCGCGTGCATAACTAGAGTCCGCTGCAGGTAAGAGTTCTCTGCAGGCATGACATGCAATGTACATTAAACCGACTTCAATTTTTTTAACATTTCAACAAGTGATTGAGACCAAATTGGCTTGATACACGAACACCTGATTACATGAATACCTAAGTTCACAAACACACTCAAATATTTTACGCTTAGCAGTTATTCTTCCTTCTTCTTTTTCTTAAGTTCAAGTACAGTTTCCCTTCCTCCTTTTATTTCCCCATTTCTCTTCTTCTTTTTCTTCCTTTCATGAAGTTTTCTTTCTCTTTCCCCCCCATTCCCAAAATTTTATATTTATTTTTCCTTAAACTTCTATTCTCTCCGCCTTTTCCCTTGTTCTCCTTTCATTCTTTCTCATATATCTTTTTGTGATTTTCCCTTTTTCCTTTTCCTTCTCCTTTCGTCCATTATGTATTTTCTTTTTGTTTGTTCTCCGTTTTCTCTCAAAGAGATCAAATCTTAGACGGAAATGATCAAAACAATGCAGTACGAAAATTTAAGGATTTCTAGCTATGGTTCATCCTAACTGCTAAGCATACAATATTTCAGTGCGTTAGTGAACTAAGGTATTCAGGTAATTAGGTATTCGGGTATCATATGCCATCAAATTAAAGAAACTTTCATAAACAAATGATATGATCATTTTGTTCAGATTATGTTTTTATTGTTTTCCTGAGGGATCTAGAAGGATAGACACAAGATGGCTGATGTAGTGTACACTGAAGATAAATATACTCAGAATAGTCAGGGGCAACTGCACTCTGAAACAAGATGGCTGACTTAGTGTACACAGAAGATGAAAATGTTCAGAATAGTCAGCGACAACTGCACTCTGAAACATAAACGACTAACACAGCTGTACTTTACATTAAAGTTAGATTTGAAATTTTAAAATCCACAAATTTGTTTAAACAACATAAACACAAACATTGTTAAAAATTAATATCTGTTCATAAGGTACTTGTGCTGCTTTAAGGATTAATACATTTGTTACGCGAGCTACGCTGCGTTCATAAAGTCTATGTGACACCCCTGTGATTCTCTGAGTTCCCCCTGAGGGTCTGTACAGAACGTATTGTGAAGAACTAGTTTGAGAAGCTGTTTACCGTCCGACTACGCATGCGCAAGTTCCCTGCGTAGGAGAGAGCAGTTTCTACTTCAGTATACAGTTGTATTTCATGTAATGTTCGTCTATTATTAAACCGTGTGAATATTCTAGGACCACTGCGGTAATTATGATTATATTTATACGAATATTGTTTATTTATGTTCGGTTATGGTTGATATTGTATAATGTAATGTATGGGTTCCTTGCCACAGTTTTTTAATGCCTGAGTGGATTTATTGCTGTATTTGTATGATTTATCACTCAATGCTTTTTCTGTTGGCTTATAAAAGATTATTTAGATTGAAGGCTTAGAGAAATAAACGTTCGGAACCTTATTATCATCCTTGTGTTATGGAGAGCGTTGAGAGAAGGAAGCCTTACAATCCTATCCAGAGAAATACCACTCGGTACTTATAGATTTCATTAGGTCTTTAGGGAATTCGCTAAGTAGCGAAACAACATTTAAGAAAAAGATCTGCAGTGGTGTTGACAGTTTTGCATCCTATGTGAGTAGCGGGCATATTATTGTGTTTTTTACTTACCTAGTGTGCACAGCGGGAAGGAGAGTTAGAAATGTGTACAGAGTAAAGGTCTGAAAACATATTTATCTAGATATATACTTTGTTTGTCTGCCTGTCTGTTTGCTGTATCTGTTTGTATCCAATAAATGTCAAGACAACTAAACCGATCGAACCCAAATTTTGTAATAGAATTAAAATGACCCCAGAGCCCGCGATTTAAAAATTTCGGTTCTAGTCGTAATTCCTTAAACCCGACTTTAAGGCACAATCTTGACCCAACTCTGATGACAGCTTGTGTCACGTGATTGACAGCTGCAATATCTTTGGCTCGACTTAAGGAGTTAGGCCCATTGAAAATAAAACCAACCTTGGTTGGTTTTAGTAGAGAATAAGGCTCAATGTTGAGAATTGTTCTCATAAAAACCCGGAATGCACCAATTACTACCCTAAAAATTCGCCAAATAGAATATCAAACCGGTTTTTTAACCTCAACTCTGTGAAAATAAGATGCAGCTTGAATCCGAAAGCTCAAGTCGTAAATAAGGCCAACAACAGCTTAGACCCGAGCCGTATTTTCACGAATTTTTTGAATCGCGGGCTCAGGAAAGGTTTATAAATACTCAGAAATACAAAACATTGTCTCCAAATATTTTTAAAATCCACAAAAAAAACAGTGTAAAATCTGCAACATTTCTTATTTTGTTTTTTAAAAGAGAAAAGATTGAGCAACTATTAAAAGTTAAAATAAAAGATAGACTATTGTTATATACTTTCCAGTAAGAATATCCAGCATAGAACCTGCAGGGGTGTATTGTATGCTTACCAGTAAGAATACCCAGCATAGAACCTGCTGGGGGTGTATTGTATGCTTACCAGTAAGAATACCCAGCATAGAGCCTACTGAGAGTGTATTGTATGCTTACCAGTAAGAATATCCAACATAGAACCTGCTAGGGTGTATTGTATGCTTACCAGTAAGAATATTCAGCATAGAACCTGCTGAGGGTGTATTGTATGCTTACCAGTGAGAATATTCAGCATAGAACCTGCTAGGGTGTATTGTATGCTTACCAGTAAGAATACCCAGCATAGAACCGGCTGAGGGTGTATTGTATGCTTATCAGTAAGAACATTTAGCATAGAACCTGCTGAGGGTGTATTGTATGCTTACCAGTGAGAATATTCAGCATAGAACCTGCTAGGGTGTATTGTATGCTTACCAGTAAGAATATCCAGCATAGAACCTGCTGGGGGTGTAGAGGAAATTGTAATCCATGTTTTCGACGCCATTTTCTTCAAATAAAATTAAAATTGTTATAAAAAATATTCCGTAAACTAATTGAAATGAGATGATGGTGTAAAATATTTAACAATTCTTGTGAGTCAATTCGTAAGTTTTCTGATAAAATTCGATAAACAAATAAATAATTTTTTATGTTTTTATTAATTTTGTTTGTTTGTCAAATATATCAAAGTACATCAAATTAAATAACTGGATTTAAGAAACCCCACTCTTATAAGGAGTGACTGGCAAGTTGTACTTAGAGTGCAGCATTGAGAAAATAGTGTCCAATTTAGAAACAGGCTGAGATAATAATGTCAAGTTTAGAAACAGGTTGAGAAAATAATGTCAAGTTTAAAAACAGGCTGAGATAATAATGTCAAGTTTAGAAACAGGTTGAGATAATAATGTCAAGTTTAGAAACAGGTTGAGAAAATAATGTCAAGTTTAAAAACAGGCTGAGATAATAATGTCAAGTTTAAAAACAGGTTGGGATAATAATGTCAAGTTTAAAAATAGGCTGGGATAATAATGTCAAGTTTAAAAACAGGCTGAGATAATAATGTCAAGTTTAGAAACAGGCTGAGATAATAATGTCAAGTTTAGAAACAGGTTGAGAAAATAATGTCAAGTTTAAAAACAGGTTAAGATAATAATGTCAAGTTTAGAAACAGGTTGAGATAATAATGTCAAGTTTAGAAACAGGCTGAGATAATAATGTCAAGTTTAGAAACAGGTTGAGATAATAATGTCAAGTTTAGAAACAGGTTGAGAAAATAATGTCAGGTTTAAAAACAGGCTGAGAAAATAATGTCAGGTTTAAAAAAAGGCTGAGATAATAATGTCAAGTTTAGAAACAGGTTGAGAATAAAAAGTCAAGTTTAGACAAAGGTTGAGAAAATAATGTCAAGCTTAGAAAAAAGTTTTTAAAAATAATGTCAAGTTTAGAAAAAAGTTTAGAAATTAATGTCAAATTTAGAGACAGGTTGTGAAAATCAAAATTAACTCTTTTATTAATTCGTCTATTTCTGTAATATTTGATTCTTTTCCAAACGTTTCCCATAGATTTTGTTGAATTTCATGCAAAGACGACATTTATACTTGAAGAAATCTGGGAATACAACTAAAAAAAAAGATGATAAAGAAATAATTGATTATACCATTGATTTTTTTAAGAAATATATGTTTTTAAACAAAAATTAGTTCATAGAAGAATTTTTGTTTACATCTTTCGTCCGGTCCGAATTATCCATCCCCATGATCGTTAAGAAAGGAGTTTTCAGCAATTATAAAACGTACACTGCACGCGTTTTAATGGTATCACTGAATCCAAAATTTTTATTTTATACCACTTCAATCTCAGTTCAACTACAGGGTGTCCCAATAAACATGGAAATCGAGAGAAAACTTGAATATCGTCTTTTATTTCCGATAATTGATAAATGACATTATGTTACAAGAACTATTTGGAGAGGCCTCACAGCGTAGCAACAATAAACAAGAAGCAAGGAGAAAAAATAAAATTGAACAGGAAAAATTGGAAGGGAAATCTCTGATGACAAGCTCTACACTATCATATATAATCATTAAACGGTTAGCATATTGAGACAAACATTAGAGATGGGGGATTGGAAGACGTCCCGCCCCCCAATTTTTTTACTTGAAAGAATTTGCATCAGAAATATGTGCTTGTTTAGAGCTGAATCAACAAGTTGAATTCAGTAGCTGACACATCTAATTTTTTTCAAAACTAGCAAAATATGATTGAAAGATGTACAAACAAGGAGAAAATGAAGAACAAGAAATATAGAAAAGTCAAAATATTTACATCTGCTATCATATAACTATTAAAGAATATTGCAAAAAAATGTAAAATTTAAGAATAAATATGTAAAAAACATAAATCACATTAATTGCATCAAAAACAGTTTGAAAGTCTAATGAGCTTTCCAAAATGTGGTCTACCTTCTTTGTATCTTTAAAATCGACGGAGATATTAAACATTTGAACAGTTTTGTTGGTTTTTAATAAACTGGAATCTGGACACATTTCCTAATATCTCCGTCAATTTTTAAAATGACAAAATGGTAGACCACATTTTGGAAAATCCGAAACTAATATTATTCGGTGTTAAATGTTTTGACTGTGTTTACTAAAAAAATATATTTAGAAAGACAATATAGAACTCCTAATTTAATTCCCATGTTTATTGGGACACCCCGTACCATACCTGGAAAGTTTATTCTCCGTAAATATAATTGAAAATAGTGTCCATTTCAAATCCTTTCTTTTGGGGTTTTGTTGATTTAATCTCACTTTTCAAAAAAAAAAAATTCCCACAAACCATAATTTCCCAATATCTTTGCAAAATTGTCGACCTATTTCAAGCCATGAGTTATTGTAGATAAATAGTAAAAGTTTGAACTATCAAAGCAGACTAGTCTGTCATCAGAGAAGAATGATAATGAGAACTGTTCGATTGGAGAGCTCTCATACGGAATTGTATAAATTCTAAAAGGATGAATTTATATAATTCTCACAGTACACCACCAAACTACAAACATATCGGGATTAGAAAAGTACATTTTAGGCTGCTTTATGTACGTTCATGCAATTAAAAAGGAAACAAAAAAGTGGAGAAAATATTTACCTAAATCCTTTTTTTGATTTATCTGTTGTGTTTTCATTTGATGGAGGTGGGCGATCCATATCATTCGATATATTTAGAATATTACTCCAACATTCTCTTCTGCAGCATGGAAATATCTTTAAAATATATATGTATACAGTACACATCTTTATTCGATATATTTAGAATATTACTCCAACATCCTGTTCTGCAGTGGAAATATCTTTAAAATATATATGTATACAGTACACATCTTTATTCGATATATTTAGAATATTACTCCAACATCCTGTTCTGCAGTGGAAATATCTTTAAAATATATATGTATACNACGATCGAAATCAAGTAGCCTGGGGGTGATAAAGGCTAAAAAAAAAAAAAATTCAATTTTTTGTTCAATTCCACGGGCAACCTCGGGCTCTTCAGCTAGTATATATTATATATATTTTACAGTTTTTAATTATTTATGTTTTTTTGGGGCCAGATTTAATAAATAGTGCAGGAACAAGTTAAAGAAAAGTGGTTTATCTTAGTCTATGGGGTTCAACTACTTCTTGATATCTGTTGAGTCTGTTTCTTGTTTTAACGATATGTGTTTGGTTTTGTTATGGTTTGTTTTAATTTATAGTCAAAAGGGCTGAAAAAAATGGGAAAAATGTTTTCGAAAATATTCGCTCTTTTTTAAAGTAAAGAAATTTACAAAAAACAACTTAAATTCAATATTCCTGACACTGAGAGAAATTATTTGAAGTCTCAAAATTTCTTAATTTCCAAAATACAAAAATCCAGTTGTGAAACTTCAAAACTTTTAAAATTCGAAACGTCGAGATAAATTTTCAAATAGTTTATTTTCTTCCAATTATGAATTCTGAACAGAAGAATGTGTACACTGCAACCTTTTAAACCATACTATTTACTTTCCGCAGGTAGACAGTGGCTTGGGGATTCATGGGGGGGGGGGGAACCAGAGAAGGGGATATATAGCCAGGGGAGGGGGGGAGGGGTATACAGGGATTTATCAATAATTCAAAGAGCACTTGTGGGAATAATCAATTGTTGAGAGAATATGTTTCTTTTTCACTTTTTTACTGACAATTATTTAAGAGTATTTAAAAAAACTAAATATATAATAATATTTTCTATTGTAAATATAACATAATACATCAATTACAAGAATGATAACAACAAAAATTACGCGTAAAAATTCGAAGAATTAAAATCGTAAAAACAGAAAAATAAACGTTTTGCAATATAACAAAACAATTACAAATTTTTCTATCATAAAATCAAATATATATAATGGGTTAACCACAATAAAAATCATTTAAAGGGACTGTACAGTGAACTTGACCCGATTCATAAAGTTATATTTTAAACCTTGGACTGATCATAGAGAACACAGTATATATGCATATATCTTAAACCTTGGACTGATCATAGAGGGTAGAGCACACAGTATATATGCATATATCTTAAACCTTGGACTGATCATAGAGGGTAGAGCACACAGTATATATGCATATATCTTAAACCTTGGACTGATCATAGAGGGTAGAGAACTTAGTATATATGCATATATCTTAAACCTTGGACTGATCATAGAGGGTAAAGAACACAGTATATATGTATATATCTTAAACGCTCTGTAAAAAGCTGTAGAATTGGAGTGTACGCTAGCGCACTGTGTGTCGTCACATTTTTTCCTGGAAACTCTAGAATATGTCCGATGCGGTTTTCAAAAATACAAATGTGAATGTTTTTGTTAATATTCTGCCACTTTTAGAAAGCAAATATTAATGTTCTTTATATATAAAACAGGTTGCAAACAGTGTTCTCCAATTAACAGCGTTTCTGTGGATCAATAAGGAAAAGTCGGTCATCCTTGATCAGTCAAACAGTGGCGCAACTAGCATTTTTGGGNGGTGGCTAGCCCCCTGCAGGGAAGAACCATGAATGATTAAAGAAGATTAAATAAGTTTTAACCTTTGTGGGTAACACTATGATAGCTAATAATTTCAAAATATTTTAAGGTCACCGAAAATTAAAAATTTTAGTTTTATAAAATTTGTTTTTATGTTTAAATTTTATTTCTTTTTTAGTCCAGTATGCACTATGCATGAGTGTTGGAGAAAGCCCAGTTTTGGCGTACACCCAGATAAAAAAATGTAATTTCAAGTTCAGTTCTTAGTTCAACAAACTTGGCAGGACGTTCTTTCAATTCATATTTGTTTACAATTGTACAATTGTACAACTGTACTACTATTGTACAATTGTACAACTGTACTACTATTGTACTATTGTACAACTGTACTACTATTGTACAATTGTACAATAGTACTACTATTGTACAATTGTACAATTGTACTACTATTGTACTATTGTACAATTGTACTACTATTGTACAATTGTACAACTGTACTACTATTGTACAATTGTACAATAGTACTACTATTGTACAATTGTACAACTGTACTACTATTGTACAATTGTACAATAGTACTACTATTGTACAATTGTACAATTGTACTACTATTGTACAATTGTACAACTATAATGTGTACGGTATACAACATATGCATTTTTATGTACTTTGTACGGAGTAACGTTTTTTCCCGTGCATTAATGCTAACTACAGGGTGTCCCAAAAAAACATCGGAATTCAGTGACGAATTCGATATCGTCTTTGTTATGAATTAGTAATATCATTATGTCTGCTAGAGTTTATTTTATGAAAAGGGTAAAAGACTGTAAAGATGTGTCTATAATGTCTCCGCAAAATGAACAGTGAAGACGGACAAGTTTACCCTGTTTGTATACTGCAATTTTCTTGTTTTACTAAGTATAACTGTATGGGTCGCGGGACGGTAACCGCCAAAAAAGTCCTTGAAAAAAAGTTTCCGGAAAAAAGTCCTAAAATTTCACACTAAAAAAGTCCTGTGGAAAAAAGTCCTGTATTAAAAAGTCTCCGGAAATAAAGTCCTACCAATTCGAGACTTTATTTTCTAGGACTTTTTTTCTAGGACTTTTTTTCTGGCTCCAGTATGATTTTATACAAAAAAGTCCTCGGAAAAAAGTCCTTTAACAAGTGAAAATGCATGGAAAAAACAAAACACAAACAAACATAAACGAACAAAATGTGAACATAGCAGACAATACTCTGACAGATTGCAACTTTCTCAGTAGGTATCGCTATCAAAGAATTATTTTAAAAGACGATATCGAATTCGTCACTGAATTCCCATGTTTATTGGGACACCCTGTATGAAGTAAAATTATTTTTTATTGTACACTGAAAGGGACTGGAGAGTGGAGACAACATTGTAAGGAACCCTCCCTAAGAAGAGTATACCTGGTTTGGTGGGGGTCTTAAAGGAATATTTATCAATTCGCTTCAAACGTCCGTCGCCGGAAATCAAATAAATATTGATTAATTATTATTTTGATAATGGTTCATCCAAATATATATTTATAAACCCTTCTCACTTATCCTTCACATTCCCTTTCAATGTTTTTTTTGATGATTTGTTTAATTTAGAAGAAAAATGAACACGGACGAGGATAATCCAGGAAATCTAGAAGTTTCAAAAGTTTTAAACTCTGTAGATGAAGCTGAAACTTTAAACTCTGTAGATGAAGCTGACTCTTAAAACTCTGTAGATGAAGCTGACTCTTTAAACTCTGTAGATGAAGCTGACTCTTTAAACTCTGTATATGAAGCTGACTCTTAAAACTCTGTAGATGAAGCTGACTCTTTAAACTCTGTAGATGAAGCTGACTCTTAAAACTCTGTAGATGAAGCTGACTCTTAAAACTCTGTAGATGAAGCTGACTCTTTAAACTCTGTAGATGAAGCTGACTCTTAAAACTCTGTAGATGAAGCTGACTCTTTAAACTCTGTAGATAAAACTGAAACTTTAAACTCTGTAGCTGAAGCTGACTCTTTAAACTTTGTAGATAAAACTTAAACTTAAAACACTGTAGATAAAATTAAAACACTGAAACCTCTGTAGATAAAAATAAAACACTTTAACCTCTGTAGATGAAGCCTTTACTTTAAACTCTGTAGATAAAGCTGAAACATTAAACTCTGTAGATAAAGCTGAAGTTGTTGATTTGTAGATGAAGCTGAAACTTTAAACTCTGTAGAAGAAGCTGACTCTTTAAACTCTGTAGATAAGACTGAAACTTTAAACTCTTAAGACGAATCTGAAACTTTAAACTCTGTATAAGAAGCTAAACCTTTAAACTCCTTAGACGAATCTGAAACTTTAAACTCTGTAGAAAAAGCTGAAACTGGTAACACCAGCGACACAAATATTGACGATGAAAAAGAGTCTGAAAAAGAATCTGAAAAGGAAATTTCAACAAAAAGTTTGAAAACCAAGTTTTCCCTTTTTGAAGACAATTCGTATGAAAGTATTCGAGCTTCAAGGTATCTTTGTCAAATAGTTTTAAAAACATGAACACTCATACAATGATTAATAATTTGTCAGGCCTAGGTCAAAGTCACCTGCAATGAACCTGGATGCAACGTCAATGTTAAGATCGAGATCTTCGACGAAGAGTCCTGTACTTCATGTAAGGTCAAAATCAAAGAGTTTGCCAAGATCAAGATCATCCAGTGTTTCAAGATCAATGTCAAACACAAGAATTCGCTCTAGATCATCATCCGAAGATCAGGAGTACAAATCCAAGTCCAGATCGGTTTCTCTGAAATCAAGATCAAGATCACTATCCAGAAACTCTTCAAGATCTGTTTCAATGGATTCAGAAAATCAAAAGTCAAGAAATGAATCAAAATCAAAGTCCAGCTCAAGATCAAGATCAAGGTCCGAATCCAAAGTTGCATCAAAATCAAAATCAAGATCAAGATCAAGGACACGATCGAAATCAAGATCAATGACAAGATCGAAATCAAGATCAATGACAAGATCGAAATCAAGATCAATGACACGATCAAAATCAAGATCAAAATCAAGATCAATGACAAGATCAACGTCAAGATCAAAGTCGAGATCAAGATCTAGCTCAACTGAAATCTCGAGGGTGAAAAAAGGTGATAAAAGAGAGACCAAGAAGCGAATATTAGGTATATATTCATATATTTGACAAAACGAATGTTTAGCCATGAGAACGATTTAAATCAAAATTTTTCTTTAAATCCTTTCTACATCAATTACTAAATGTGTATTACAAAAGTAAAATGAGCTTTCCAAAAAAGGGAAATTGACAAAAAACAGTCTTTAAAATATTTGTGCATTAAAAAAAGCAAGTCACAATTGAAAATCCCAAAAATGCCAATGAATTAAAAAACGATTTAAAATCCCCAGGTTATTCAATATTCTAATTCTCGAGTAAATGCTTTGTTTAAAATTATATTTTCTAAAGGTTTCTTGAATCTAGTTTATTTTTCTTCAAAAACATTTTAGTATCTTTGTTTCAGAATCTGAAGATGAGAGTGTTGATAACTTCAGGTTAAACTTTCTAATTCGTTTATTTTCTTTTTTAAAAATACAAAAATTAATTGTTTTAACAAAGTGAGGATGAAGAGACAAAGAATAAAAAGGCGAAAGATATAAAAAAGGTGAGAGAAATTTAAAAATGCCATCATCGATTTACAACAGCATATTCACATTATCGACTTTCTTGCTCCACTATGCTGTAGATCAGTTCACAATGAGATTTCTATATATTTGCCTTATTTTACTTTTATTCTCCCGCCATTTTGATTCAATCTTTGATTCAGGGGGAGAAGGACAAGGACTCAGAAGACGACATTCGGTAACTTTTATACATTTAGATACATTTGCTAGATTATGGAGCCCTTGTAACTTGAATTTACAGATTTTAGACAGGGTTGCCCACAAAGGACGAGACTGCAAAGACGACCGGAAACTCTTGAAATATGACGATATCAAGTTTAAATTAAGTCTTGTATTAATTTTAGTATTTTAATGGCTTATTTAATGATTTGGCAAAGATAACTGAGGACTGAATTTTCCTTCCTGTTTTAAGAATATTTTAAGAATAAACTATCCTCTAAGAAGGTTTAACAGAAACTGCCGCTTTTTAAATCGGAAATACTTCTGGGGATGTTTGGTTTTGAGTCGCGGAAATACAGTGTGCGCAATGAGTGATTTTGCAGCGAAATAAGATAAATGTTATGTCCCATCTGAACATAAATTGGATTAAGATACAAAGTAAAACATAATTTGAACCATATCTATGGCAGTTTTAATCAGTTATGGTTAATTATCTTTGAGTCTTGATATCCTTGTAAAGCGAGAAAAAATAGTCCATTTTTCGTGCTCCTCTTCCTTCTCCCCCCCCCGTCCCCCCCTCCCCCCTGCATTCTCCTTTCTTAACCAAGTCCTTCATTCCTCTTTCTCTCTTATAATCAATTTATTTGTGATGTGTCAATGTCTGAGTCATAAAATGGGGAGAATTTGGGGAAATTCAAAAAAAGTTAAACATCGATAAATTTTACTTTAAATGATTTTATTCAGTACTTCATTCGATCTTTTTTTATTAAACCCTATATAGGGAAATTATGCAAATCAGAAAAATTCTAGTAAAAACGTGAAATTAATAAACAGAAATTGTTTTCTATACAAGACTCATCTACAACCTTTTTATCACATAAAATAGAGGTTTCCATATTTGCGAAATTGCGGCGTATATATAAATACAATATTAAAATGCTTATTGATTCCATATTTCTTTAAATTGGCTACGAATAGTTTTTAAAAAGTACATATACATCTACTTCAAGAAATTGCGCCAAGCTCTTTGCCAAAGTTGTAATAAAAATCGTCAATACTGTATTGACATATACGCCTATCAATAAAGGAACAAAAATATAAATTTGTCTAGTGATGTTGATAGAGAGGATGAAGCTCATCAAGGGAATGATTTTGATCTGATGATGCAGAAAAAGAAAGCTGAAAACAATCACCGAAGGTATAAATTTGTATCTGAAAAAACCTAGGGTCAAAACATTTTTGTGATTTATATACGCATGTTTAAAGTTCAGGATATTCTGCTTAAACCTTCAATTTGTCGTGTTGTTGAGACCACGAAATAACAAAAAGTTCAAGACAAAATGTTTTTACCTTTGGAAAAAGTTATTAAGAAAAAAAACGGATTAAAGTGTATTATGAAGAACCAAGAAAGTTTATTGTAAAAATGTATTGTGAAGAACCAAGAAAGTTTATTGTAAAAATGTATTATGAAGAACCTAGAAAGTTTATTGTAAAAGATTATGAAGAACCTAGAAAGTTTATTGTAAAAGAGTATTATGAAGAACCTAGAAAGTTTATTGTAAAAGAGTATTATGAAGAACCTAGAAAGTTTATTGTAAAAGAGTATTATGAAGAACCTAGAAAGTTTATTGTAAAAGTTAAAAAAGTGTATTGTTATCTCTAATATAAATATTTTTATACGGTTTGAATAAATTCATACTTTTTAAGGGACTGTCAGCATAATTTTATTTAATCTGATAATTCCTATATGTTTGTCTTGCAGTGGAAATGCGCAAGTCACTTTTGTAGAGAAACCATAATAAAAAATAATCCGTTTTGCAAATTATAAACACTGATATCTAATGCATAAAGACAAAGCTTTGTACCGTTGCCATCCTTGCATATATAATCACTCGAAATTACGCTTACAGTCCCTGTGAGTAAACTTTTGAATAATCTTTTAGTTTCTGTTATTTAGGAAAAAGAAAGATATTGATGTAATCAACGACAACGATGATGCTATTGCAAAAATGATAGCAGACATGAGGAACAGTTTATTTATCAATTTTTACATTTCATATCTTTTACATTAAATTCAGAATAGTGCATTTTTTCAACCCCTCCCTCTCCCCTGTCAGGAACGATATGCAAGCTTTTTCGTCTACAAATAATTGGTAAAATTGCGGGAAGAGGAGCTGGGGCATTTTCTCTTTTCAAAATATACAGGGTTACTCACAATGGATGGGACTTCAGAGACGACTGCACGAAAATTTATAATTTCTGTTTCCTAGTATTAACGATTCTCTTTACAGCTTTCTTTCTTTGTAAAATCATTAAATATATGTCTTTCTAAGCCTCAGTTTAAGGCAAAATTTGATTGAACAATGAGATTGTCACATTTTTAGAGTTTCAGGTCGTCCTTACAGTCTCATCCTTTGTGGGTAACCCTGTACGATTTATTTCATTTAATCATTTTGATCTGAATTGTGTCCAGGATTGCAGCGAAGGAGGATCGAGATTTAAACATTATCGGGAAACCAGCAACTAAGAAGATGGGGATGTTTAAGGTCAAAGCTGAAAACTTTTACCAAAGAGAAAAGAATATATATTAGAGGGGAATTTACTTGAAAAAAATGTAAAACGGCCATTTTGTTGTAATGTCTCCATACTGCAGGTGTACTTTACATATTTGTGCTATATATCCTTTTGGGCCCTGGAACATCATTTTATAGAAAATCTAAAATTAATATTAAAATAAAACCAAATTATGAAACAGGCTGGATCATAATTGACCAATGATCATTTCACATAGACTCTATGCCTTTCAACGAAGATTTTCCGTTATAACTATAAATCAAATGATGTTTTTTATTCACCTGAATCATTTTATAAAGTTTATTTAACAGCTTTAAAAATTCGAAATTGAAATGGATAGTCTAAGGAACATACTGTATTAATGTACTCTACTGCATTTAATTTGTGAACATATACATGATTTTTACACTTTGAACTCCCTTTCAGGCTGAAAGGGACTGACAAAATTCATGCCGAAGGATTTTCTAAATTCCACTCTGATATATATTCTATTCTCTTTGGTCAGAACTATATGTGAAATGGCGCTCATCTACAACGCTTATTGCTTATTCCCTAAAGAAATTGGGTCTTTGTCACAAACTCCTAAATCTTTGACCTTAGATATTTAAATCTTTAACTTTGTTAAATCAAATAATTTCAGTATGAAATATCAACAGTTTACACCATCAGGTTGAAAGGTTTAGGGAAGAGAAAATTTGGGTTTGTGTCAAATATTTAATTTCTTTACAGCACAAAAGTTGGGCCATCTGGATAATCAACTTTTCACACTTTTCATAAAATTTTGATAGAATATATCAAGATTTTAATGATTCCAGTCAAAGAAAAAGAATAAAGAACCAACATTTTTATCTCAGCTTTACAATGGTTCTGCTGGTATTAAAAACGAATAGGATATAAACGAAATGTTTAACTATGGGTTTCTAATAATTAGTCCCCCGCTCCTATTATCCTACTCGAAATTTATCTGAGATTCATTCATTAGAACTCTCATCAGATTTCAAGTTTAATTTTTCATTTTCTAGAACGTTCTTCATAACCTGCAGAAAGTTGAACTACAGTTAGCTTTTATAGAGGTATAATTAAGGGAAGGAAAGTTCTAAACTGTGTTTATGTCCCAGAACTGACATTTGATTCAAATAGCATGATCAAAGTTTCGTTAACTCTTCTTGAGGCCGAATTTAAAAATGTAAGCCGCGGCTAGAACAACATGGTTGATTGCACTTTTATTCAGTGTTTAGAGATTTGAGCCGGCTCTTAATTGGAAGTTTGGAACCGGTTTTTGGCGGTTCAACGACCCGGTTTTAATTCTTTAAATTAGGCCTCTGGGTCAATAAAAGTAAGACGATTACTATGCCTGCTACTTGAAATAAAGGGTCTAAATAAATAAATAAATAAATAAATTTACTAATGATACTGAGTATCAGGTCCAGACAAAGTCACAGAGTGGAACCTTTCTCGATCCTCTGTAGTTATGTACAATATGTACATTGTACACTACATTATTTCCAATATAACTTTTCTAATTAAGCATCCGACATTCACAAAGAAGCAACAAATCATAATGTAAAGATAGTTATTTCAGAGGTGTACGCATTTTTTGTACTGCAGTGCACTGTCAGTGGGCTATAAAGTTAACAAAAGATGAATGTCACAGCCTGACATGAAATTCATCTTTCACATAAAAAATCAATGAAATATTCTGGTCATAGGAAACTTTTATGGGAATTATCAAATTTTCTAAATTAAATGCATTTATCCTCCTCAGATACTAAATGAACACTAATGCATCTATTCTTGTTTACAAATACCGCCCAGAAAGAACTGGTTTCAATATGTACGCAGAGAATACTCAACCGCAATTAACTTTTCTTGCCTTATTACCTTGTAAAGAACTAAGTTTTTTTGTATGTGTATAGTATACTGTGTACTATGTAATGTGTACAATGAGTTATGTACAGTGTATTGTGTACAGTGTATTATGTACAGTGTATTGTGTACAGTGTATTGTGTACTGTGTATTGTGTACAGTGTATTGTGTACAGGGTACTGTGTACAGTGTCTTGTGTATAGTGTATTGTGTACAGTGTATTGTGTACAGTGTATTGTGTACAGTGTATTATGTACAGTGTATTGTGTACAGGGTATAGTTTACAGGGTATGGTGTACAGTTTATTGTGTACAGTGTATTGTGTACAGTGTATGGTATACAGTGTATTGTGTACGGTGTATTGTGTATAGTGTATTGCATGTACAGTGTATTGTTCATAGTATACTATATTATGTACAGGGTTCAGAATACATGTACATCATCTCGTTATGTACAGGCTAATCTGTTGTCTGTTATGACTGACTGGCTAGCTCCAATGCCAGATAAAAGCTTGCCTCATATTAATATCAGGTTGGTTCATATTCAACTAAATGGTTTTAAATTTTTAATATGTTAATTAAAATCAATATCGTTCCCTCTATTAACCCTATTCCCGCTGGGGCTGTAGTTTTTTTTACATAACTCAAAAAGTATAGGTCTGAGGCTGTTGAAATTTTCTGACTTTTCTTACATACCCAAAGCCCTCCCTTTAGGCCTAAAACCGGGCTTTAATACTAACTGCCTGAGTCCTCAGNTATTGTATTGTATTGTATTGTATTGTATTGTATTGTATTGTATTGTATTGTATTGTATTGTATTGTATTGTATTGTATTGTATTGTATTGTATTGTATTGTATTGTATTGTATTGTATTGTATTGTATTGTATTGTATTGTATTGTATTGTATTGTATTGTATTGTATTGTATTGTATTGTATTGTATTGTATTGTATTGTATTGTATTGTATTGTATTGTATTGTATTGTATTGTATTGTATTGTATTGTATTGTATTGTATTGTATTGTATTGTATTGTATTGTATTGTATTGTATTGTATTGTATTGTATTGTATTGTATTGTATTGTATTGTATATTGTATTTTATTGTATTGTATTGTATTGTATTGTATAATTGTATTGTATTGTATTGTATTGTATTGTATTGTATTGTATTGTATTGTATTTTAGAACTGAATTTCTGAAGATGTTGAAAAATATGAAAATAGAAGATACTACCAGACTCAAGGAATCAGGAATAGGTAAGATGTCATGATGAAAAACAATTTAATAAAAATGACAATAGAAATTATATCAATAATCAAAATAAAATAATAATTGTTGTTTGTCAACATCCACTAAACCTATCTTTGTAGGTAATAATAATAATAATAATAATAATAATAATACTAATAATACTAATAATAGTAATAATAATAATAATAATAATAAAAATAATTCTAATACTAATGATATTTATAATAATAATAATGATAAGAATACTAGCAAAGTTAATGATTCTACTACATCCAATGTATAATGTGTAGGAAAGGCTGTAATGTACCTGTATCGACATCCAAGGGAAGATCGACACAATAAAATACTGGCAGGGCATATTATCAATGAGTGGGCCAGGTGATAGAAATTCATCTATATTCTGTATATTCATCAATTTTCTCTATATTCATCCGTATTCTGTATATTCCTCTATATTCTGACTATTCTTCTATATTCTGTATGTTTCTCTATATTTTGTATATTCCTCTATATTCTGTATAGTCTTCTATATTCTGTATGTTCCACTATATTTTGTATATTCATCTATATTCTGTATATTCTTCTACATTTTGTATATTCCTCTATATTCTGTTTATTCCTCTATATTTTGTATATTCCTCTATGCTCTGTATACTCCTCTATATTTTGTATGTTCCTCTGTATTCTCTATATTCATCCATTTTCTGTATATTCCTCTACATTCTGAATATTCCTCTATATTCTGTATATTCCTCTATATTCTGTATATTAATCTATATTCTGTATGTTCCTCTATATTCTGTATATTCCTCTATATTCTGTCTCTATATTCTGTATATTCCTCTATATTATATTCTGTATATTAATCTATATTCTGTATATTCCTCTATATTCTGTATATTCCTCTATTTTCTGTATAGTCATCTATATTCTTTACATTCATATTTAAACAGTATTCTGTAAAGACCTTTTTACCAAACATAATGTAAACCGTTGATAAGTTCTAAAGAATACATCTATATATAAAGTTACAGTATCTGTTTGTCTGTCTGTCTGTCTGTTTCTTTGACCGATCTTAACTGAAGAACCCATGAAACGATTTGCCTCAAATTTTGATTTGGGAACTCGGGAGAGCCACGGGAATGTTCTTAGTTTGATTTTGAGATTCTAAATTAAGTGGGGCCCATGATAAAGCAATACAAAAAATATTAATGAATAATTGCAGGTCGTCTTCCTGTTAATATTGGCGATCATAGTTTCTGTATATTTATTGTTCTATGTTTAGACCAATCTTCAAGAAGGAAACTGATATGTCCAGATTGACGAAAGACGAAAGAAGAGAGAAAGATGCGGATATGGCGGCTAGGTATTCTATATATAAATTTGGCTTGTCTTGGTGTTTGGGTGTTTGTTTGTCTGTTTGTATCCAATAAACGTCAAAACGGCTAAACCGATTGGGCCCAAATTTTTTGTGGGACATCTAGGGACCCCAGGGAAGGTTTATGAATGATCAAAATTTCAAATATTTGTCTCCATCAAAATTCGATCTTCATTAAATTTTTGAAAATTTTGAAAATCCACGAAATTTTTTGTGAAAATCCGCGAATTATTTTTGTTTTGTTTTACGATGTACACAAAGAGAACATGTTCATAATTAATTTAGAAGATAGGCGCGAAGCGCCCTCTAAGGGTAGTTGTAGAATAAATAGACCCTTTCTACAGTGTCATCATAATGGTTTGTATTTTTTAAATCTTCACTGATAGAGCAAAATGATATATATAAAATACGCAAACTTATAGTTAGACTTGAACATTTGTTTATATAAAGTCGTGAAATATAGCAAGGGTGAAACAACAGGGGTCTAATACCATGCATGTTTACAAAGACCCAAGAAAATTGGATAATTTTAGAGTATGGTCGGCCGGCAAAAGAGTCCAGATTTGTCGCCTATGGACAACTGTTTTATCTATATATAAATTTAGCTTGTCTGTCTGTTTGTTTGTATCCAATAAATGTCAAAATGGCTGAACCGATCAGGCCCAAATTTTGTGTGAGACCTCACGTGGCCACAGAGAAGGTTTATAAATGATCAAAATTTCAAATATTTGCCTCTATCAAAATTCGATTTTCATTAAATTTTTGAAAATTTTGAAAATCCACGAAATGGTTTGTTAAAATCTGCGAACTTTTTTTGTTTTATTTTATTTTACGATGTACATAAAGAGAACATGTTCACAATTAAAATAGAAGATTAGCGCGAGGCGCCCTTTCTGAATGCAAAGAATGATGAGGTAAAGGAAATTTCGGAAGAGAGGTTACAGATTTGAAAAGGTTTAAAATATATCATGACTTAATTAATAGTTTTCAGTTTAACTACGGGTACAAAAAAAAGAAGTTTTTAAAAAGCTCCTAAAAAATGAATATAGAAACCAATGTCCCATGCAATTGGATATTGTGATGAAAAAAAAAACGTAAATTGCAAAATATAGATAATTCAAATTACTTTTCACACGTATTAAATAGAATGTGATTAAAAGCTTACAGAAGGAATTTTTAATTTTCGATTAAACGTTTACATATTGCAGATAATCTGACTTGTTCCCACAAAATAAATTGACAAGTTGTGTTCGAAATGTCTTTGGTAGTTTTATATTGTTTTTTTTTAAAGAACCTTTTTTTACAGATTGGGTTTTAAGTTTCAATAAACATGTGATTTTAAATTATAAATTGTTATAAACGTGAAAATCATTAATCGCTTGCACGTCCTTTGGAAAAAGAAATCCTAAAACAGCAGAATGAAGAAAACTGTTTTGATTTTTTTAGATTGTAATTCCTTTTATCAATTAAAATTCAGATTTCAAAATTTTCATTCCTTTAGTTATCTTAAATAGGAGACTATGTTTCTCAAAACCTATTAAATACTGAGTTTATAAATTTTTAAGTTTATAAGTGCCCAGCGTTGCCCGTGAAATAAAAAATCGAATTTTGAAAAATCTAATTTTTATTAAGAAAAAATTCGTTAAGCCTATGCTACCCCCGGGATACCCATGAGTTCCCTCAAAACATGTCGGCCAATTTGGTCCAGCCGTTTGGCCAGCTCTATATCTTACATATATATGAGCTATATATCTTACATATATATGAGCATCTATATCTTACATATATATGAGCGAAGATCGACTTGTCCAAGGTACTAATGCAAGAAAAGTTAATTGCGCTCGCGTATACTCTGCGTACATATTGAACCAGTTCTCTCTGGGCGGTTAATTTGTAAACAAGAATAGATGAATCATGAATCAGTGTTCGTTTAGTATCCGAGGAGATTAAAAGTATTGAATTTTGATAACTTTGAAAATTCACTGAATAGTTTCCTATGACCAGAATATTCAATAGATTATTTTTGTGAAAATGGATTCTATGTCAGGCTCGGACATCCGTCTTTTGTTTACTTTTCCGCCCAAAGACAGTACACAGCAGTACAAAAAATGTGTACAACTCTGAAATAACTTTCCTTGCATTAGTACCTTGGACTTGTCAAGCTAAGCTTAGATAAGTATATTTTCTACAGATTGGGTCGGAAGAAAAAGCGAAAACTTGAAAACGAAGAGGAAGTCCAGATAAGACCAGGTAAACCCTAAAAACAAAATTGTACAGGGTTATCCATCAAGGATTAGGCTTGAACGACGACCTGAAACTTTATAATAATAAATGTAATGCTTTGAAAGCAGATCTTTAAGGTTTGGCTCGTGCGTAAAGTACAACGATTTCTTCTTAAATATCTTAAATTATTATTTTCTTTTATGAATAATATATCATTAATAATAAGAATACATTAATGAGTTTAAAAGCCCAGCACGTTTTTAACTGAGATATCCATGTTTTTTCTTTCCAAAAAAATTATAATGATAAAATGCGATTTTGTTTATCAAAGCATGTTTATCGGTGAATACCTTATTTTAAGATAAATAAATGACGATATCTTCTCATTGTTTAAAAGGACTGTTAGCGTAAGTTTTAATTGACCCTCATTGCAAAGATGACAATGCCCGATTCACAACAGTACCCTTAAAAGCGTTAATTCTGGTCATTTAAAATATCGCTTAGAGTCAACATTGTGTCTTGAAAATACGCTAACGGTCCATCTAAAACTATAATAAAGGGGATCCTGGCTGGGTTGAACGAGCTAGAGTGCCTATGGTGGATAATGCTGAATATATTCAAAGGTTATTATTTGGAATATTTTTAATAGAATGTAGAATAATTTACATAACATATAAAAATGTTTAGACCCGTATGGCAAACTACAGTGGAAGTTTCAGATGTGAAAAAGAGCAATGTAAGCTTCAAGTATTGTAAAAGAAAAGGGCGGTTAAATATAATAACTACAAGGGGCGGGGGTGATAAAAAATAGACAATTAGACTTTTTTCAATAAAACTCCAGTAAATCTTTTTTTTTCAATTCTAAACAATCAAACCGCTTGAGATACCCGGAATATACAATCTAGCCAGATGATATTCTAAAACTATTCCAAAACTTAGATTGAATTATGATGAAAAAAATAGAGGGTCTGAGATAAAGATTAAAAAGTTTTTGTTTCTTTAAAAAAATTAGTTTTTTTAGAAAATCTCTCTCCTGGAGAAACATAAGAGATTGTTTGCGGAGAAGAAAAGGCTGAGTAAAAACCTTTCTCTTGTCAAGATATCAATAGAGGGAAGCAAGATGTCGGAGTAGGACAAGATCAAGGAATAGGACAACATCAAGGAATAGGACAACATCAAGGAATAGGAAAACATCAAGGAATAGGACAACATCAAGGAATAGGACAACATCAAGTAAAAGAACAGCATCACGGAATAGGATCGACAGCATAAATGAATAGGACAGCATGAAGAAACAGAACAATATTAGGAATAGGACAACATCAAGGAATAGGACAACATGAGGGAAAAGGAAAATATCAAGGAATAGGACAATATCAAGGAAACGGAATATGTCAAGGAATAGGACAACATCAAGGAAAAGGACTATGTCAAGGAATAGGACAACATCAAGGAATAGGACAACATCAAGGAATAGGACAACATCAAGGAATAGGACAACATCAAGGAAATAGGACAAAATGAAGGAATAGGACAACATCAAGGAATAGGACAACATCAAGGAATAGGACAAAATGAAGGAATAGGACAACATCAAGGAATAGGACAACATCAAGGAATAGGACAAAATCAAGGAATAGGACAACATCAAGGAATAGGACAACATCAAGGAATAGGACAACATCAAGGAATAGGACATCAAGGAATAGGACAACATCAAGGAATAGGACAACATGAGGGAATAGGAAAATATCCAGGAATAGGACAACATCAAGAAATAGGACAACATCTAGGAATAGGACAACATCAAGGAATAGGACAACATGAGGGAATAGGAAAATATCCAGGAATAGGACAACATCAAAAATGATGTATCATTTGTCATATTTGGACATAAAACATGGGATTTAGAGGGGGGGGGTCAAATTGACCCCCCCCCCAGCGTATCCTGGTTTTCAAGTACCCCAGCGGGGATAGGGTTAAGTGAAATGCCCCTTTACCCTTTAAAATTTGATCTGATCAATCATAAATCAATCGTCGAAAGTTGATTATTTTCTGCTTCATGAAGAAAACGTAGCCTATACTCGATCTGAAGCGTAAAATACTATATAACTGAGGTATATGTGTCAGATACAGAGTTATCCGCAAATTCTAAGACTTCAGAGACAACTACAGGGTGTCCCAAATGGTGTCTATAATGTCTCCGCAAGATGAACAGTGAAGACGGACAAGTTTACTCTGTTTGTATACTGCACTTTTCTTGTTTTACTAAGTACAACCGTATGCAGTCAAAACATAAACAAACAAAATGTGAACATAGCAACTTAGAAACTTTTACAGATCACAGCTTTCTTTGTATGTATCCCTATACTAAATCAAAGAATTATTTGAAAAGACGATATCGAATTTGTCATTGAATTCCAATGTTTCACCCTGTATAAGAAAAAAGCTTGCTCCAATTACTAAGATTTACAGTTCTCTGCGCCTTTCTTGCCAATATTTAATAAAAACCTCTAGTCCCCCTATTAATCCTCTCGTCCCCCTATTAGGCTTCAAGTCCCCTTATTAGTCCTCTAGTTTCCCAATTAGTCCTCTAGTCCCCTTATTAATCCTCTAGTTTCCAAATTAGTGCTCTCGTCCCCCTATTAAGCTTCTTTTCCCCTATTGTCCTTTAGTCCCCCTATTAGTCCTCTAGTCCCCCTATAATAGTCATCTAATTCCCCTAACATAGTCCTTTAGTCCGGTTAATATTCCTCTAATCCCCCTATTAGTCCTCTAGTCCCTCTAGTAGTCTTCTAGTCCCCCTTTTACTCCTCTGGCCACCCTATTAGGCTGCCATTTGTACAATTCAATTCCGCCTTTATGTTAGTTTTATGTAGATTCCTCTTACATACATATACCATACACTGTATTCTCAATGTGTTTCTATTAAACATCAGATACTTATTTATTTTATTTTTAGATTCTAAACTGTTAGTCAGAAATCTGGTTGAAAACTAAATTAAAAAATAAACGTTTTTTAACCTAGCCTTTTTATTTTTATATGGTGCATAATATTTAACGGGACCAATAAAACAACATCTAACAATTTCTTTTTTATATTCGTTTTAAAGCCGAAAAACAGACTACATTATCGATCCCAAAAGACGTCTTACTTAATATGATGATATTAAAGCCTTTATTGTAATAGTATACATAAAAACTAAAAATGTTACTTCTTATTCCATCTCTAATGCTTAAAGGGACTGTAGACGGTTAATTTCAAGTGTTCCTGTATTTATAAATTGATATATTTGATTAAAAAGGTTAGTTTGATAATCAAGAGCAGAAAAAAGCGTTAAAAATGAAGTGAAAACTACTATGGAAACTTTTACGCTAATCCTTTGCTAATTGTATAAGCCATCAACTATACCGGGAGCGTACTGCATATTAGTTTATTATAAGCCATCAACTATACCGGGAGCGTACTGCATATTAGTTTATTATAAGGCCGAGATTCTGGCCTAACCTATAGTATATCAATATTAGTAAACAGTTGTGAGTGTACAGTACAGCTAACTGAGCACACAGGTAGATAATTATCATCCCCCCCGTATAGTGAACATTAGCGTACATCCAACTAAAATTAAAGGGACTGTAAAGGAAAATTAAAGGGACTGTAAAGGAAAATTAAAGGGACTGTAAAGGAAAATTAAAGGGACTGTAAAGGAAAATTAAAGGGACAGTAAAGGAAAAATGAAAGGGACTGTAAAGAAAAAATTAAAAGGGGGTAAAGGATGAAACCAGAGAATCTCAGGCGTTGAACGATACGATTACGTTTCCAGTCACTTTAATCTATTCTAAACATAAAAGCTTTTTTTATACAATAATGAAGATGAAGAGCAGGACAAAAATATTGGGATTAATTGCTGTTCTTTCTATAATTGTTTCCTATAAGTTACTGAATGATGATCAGGAACTTGATATATTTAATCTTGAACAGAAGGACCCCGACCTGGTCGAGTTCGTGAGACACAACTTTTTGATCAGATCAGGGATGTCAGGATCCAAAGGGAGGGTTTGATTTTTTTAAATTGAAAATTATAATTGGCGTCTCATACCGTGTGTGTGCAACATACAAAAAAGGTGTAAAATGTTACGAATCATGTTGTCAGATGACTGCCGCAAAGAATTTTAAATATCACAGACGATTTATCTCTTAGCTCTCTTGTTTAGTGGGGCACCCAGTATGCAACTTATAACTGCATTAAACCGAAACACATAAAAAAATACCACGCGTTAAATTTTGTGTCTATCCGAACCTTCAAAATGCAAGCTTTTTTAATTAAAGACAAAAAATCTTTCATTAGACAGTTGGGGTTCTAAAACACATTCTCACACCAATAAACAGACAAACAAACACCAAAACCGCCCATTTCGGGTTAAATGGGCGGTTTCTATAAAACTTTAATCAAATGATTTTTGATTCTAGGTTTTAAAGAGCATACCCTGGAGCTTGGTAGATATTTGGTTGGTGGGCGTTGAAACAAATCATATTGGAGAGTTCGATCAAACAAAATCAAAGTATTTTTTAGAGAATTCATATTGAAGGGAAATTTGTGAATGATCCCCTACAGGGTGTTTTTTATAATTAGTTTTTCCATTTCGTTAAGACACAAAAAGTACAATTTTAGCACCAGACGCCGCTAATCACAATTTTTTTACTCACCCTGTATAATGAGAAATTTTTAAAAAATTTAAGTTGAATTTTTACCTATAAAATCATTCCAAGGTTTCGACTGAGTTCCCCAATCAAATTTGAGGTAAATCGGTCCAGGGGTTATGATCGGACATCCAAACAAATAGATAGACAGACAAACAGGAAGGGATGGAAGCGCAGTGAATTAGTTCTATAGCAGTAATTCTGATGCAATTAATGGAATATTTTCGAGGCTTGCCTTGTTCTTTTTATTATTCCCAGGATTTAAAATATTTATATTTCAGATCTGATGTTATTAACTTTATGATAGAACAAGGATATAAACATATTGGAACTTTTGCAATAGATGATTTCTTCATTAAAGCTCATGAGGTGCAAATACAATTAAATGGAATATCTTTAAGTTGGTTAGATGAATCATCAGTTCGCAATTTATGTGTTTACATGTTTCTAGTAAGTTTAACAACCTTACAAAGGTCAAATATTAATAACGTTTTAGTTCTAATCCTATCCCAGCTGTTAACAAAAACAAAATCTTAAAAAATGTTTCTTTTACGCATTTTTGATACTTAGTTGGTACTTATAGGACAAAAGTAAGACAGAAAAACATGTGGGACAAGAGAAACTTTGGAAAGGAAAAACGTATGAAAGGAAAAACGTATTAAAGGGAAACCCCATAAAAGGAAACAGGTACGAAAATAAAAATAAAATGTGTGAAAGGGAAAGGGTAAGAAAAGAAAAACGTATGAAAGGGAAAGGGTACGAAAGGAAAAACGTATGAAAGGGAAAGGGTACGACAGGAAAAACGTATGAAAGGGAAAGGTTACGAAAAGAAAAACGTATGCAAGGGAAGGGGTACGAAAGGAAAAACGTATGAAAGGGAAAGGATACGAAAGGAAAAACGTAGGAAAGGGAAAGGGTATGAAAGTAAAAACGTATGAAAGGGAAACTTATGAAAGGAAAATACAGGGCAAATATAATGAACAACCATCTAGCTGCAGCACTCTGGGAAAAGGAATAACCTAACACCAACACTATATATGCATATAAAAGTTATGTTAACCTTCTATATTTGTCCTTGCATGTGCGATAATACAGTCCTTCATTTGGCCTATTAATACTTGCAATATGAACCAAAAAAACAAACGTTTGGATCGTTTCTGATTTGTTTTTTTTGCATATATTTTCTGTCCGGGTCGAAATCTGTTTAGAATAAACAGTTATTCACACATTTGTGTTTGCCAAATTTTGACCCTGAAAAAAATTTTAGGCGAAAAACAAACCCAAAACAATGTTAATGTACATCACTACCTCACTCAACAATGGCGTAAGGGTTGATAAAAGGTGACTTTAACAATCGTGACATGGATTGGGCTTTATATTTAATTAAAGGAACATTTGAAATTATTCAGACAAATCTTTAAATGGAGATAGGATTAACTATTATTGTATATTCCAGGTATTTTTCACCAAGGATTTGATGATTCGTCTGCAAAAACGTGGCAGAAAGAGAAGAAAATATAGAAAACTAAACTAAAGTGAAACTGATCAAAAAAAAAGCTTAATAAAACAGAAAAAAGAAACCCACAAGAAACTAGCTAAAGAAAACCCGTCCCAATGAAAACCTTAAATAGGAAAAATTGCCATTTTCATCCGCGGCGAGTGGGGTTGGGGGTATATTTTAATCAATTGTTTTCATCTTAATTAATACTCTGCAAATCCTTTTATCTGTAATATTTAAATTTGTAAACAAACCCATTTCTCTTAAAGAATGGATTTGCTAGCTAATGCTGCTTTCTGACATCATAAAATAAACATAAGCTTGTATAAATGTCGTCTTCTTATTCCACTGTTACAATAATCTCACTGTAAAGAGCCAATTTAAGTCTATATTTTACGGAAGATAAAATTTTCTGACAATTTTGTAAATGTTGAAAAAGTTCACAAAACTTTTTTAATTTAAAACTTTTCCCACCTGTTTAGACAAAAACTGTATTTTTGGTGTTATTGTTTTACTTTCTAAACGTTTCGTTATTGATATTAGTAAAATATATAAAATTGGATTTTAAAAAAAGAAAACTAATTTCATTGTAGCAAATTTTTTTAGACTTTTAGACATCTCATTAAAAAAACATATTTTAGAGATCTTTCTTTTAATTAGAAAAAAATAGTTTTCTATTTGATTTCAATTTAGGATGAAATTTGATAAATTGAAGAGAGGTCGCTGAACTTCCTACCTCCGGTTCAACTATCTTTCAAGTGCTCACTGGCTCAAATCTTGAATCACCGATTAACAGTTTAATTAAAAGATACGCAGTTGAGTCGTCTCTACTTAGTTCAGCGACTTCTCGCAATTTATTAATTCCGGTCCCTGGACAATTAAAAACTTGTTTCAAATTATCAAAATTGACCAAAAATTATGAATTTGATTAAATTTTGTCCTAAGTATGTTAAAAATAAAAAAGACTAGATATTGATTAGAGAAGAGAGGTACGGAGGTTACAATGTATAAAATGTATAGTCCTACTCGAGTAACAAGGACCAGCAATTTCTAAATTTATCATTAATGCCCAAATTTTTTTATAATTGGTGTAAAACCACTTTCATTCTTAATTAAATCCTAGCCACAACTTCTCATTTTTAATTCTTATATTTTTGAAACCAGCTGGTGTAAACCTTTAATATTTCAAGCTGATAATTTTACAAGATCTAATAATTTAAGTTTGAAGGGTTCTACCTGCAGGTTTCAAAGATTATAAAATTTGAGTTTGTAGCAAGTGATCAGTTTCTTTATAAAAGTTGGTTCTTTTACTCTGTTAACAATACAGTGATGTACAGTTTAGCATAAAAATGGCAGTACAATAAAGATTATGCCACACATTACAAATATATTTCTTCTTCTTCACGTCGATACACCTTAAATGTACTTCGGGTATGCTCTTTTACAGCAGAGGGTTTCCCGTACTTCATTTGTACACAATTGTACAGTGTACAGTGTACAGTGAACACACAGTACACATATTGTTTTTATTTTACTGGGTATCCCTAAATGAAAATGCTTTTAAAAGATTAAATTCAATGGAAGCCTTAAACAATGCTACCTCACGGAGATACAGACTATCAGAATTATCATAAAACATGTATGTAGTGAGAATCAGAAAACTCCGGAATGAGAAGAAGGCTTTTAGACTCAAGTTAAGACTGTAAAAAGTCCTATAAATATGAAATACAGGAATTGGGTAGTGTAAGCAGACCCATTTTACTGAATAAGTGATTTGAAAAGTGACTAGTAATTCTATTTGCTTTGTTACGACATCAAATCAACTTAAGTTTTACTTTAATATCGCATTCCTATTCCTCAGTTGTCTGGTTCTCTTATAAAACCCAGCACTATACAAGGAAAGTTAATTGCGGTCGTGTATACTCTGCGTACATATTGAAACCAGTTCTCTTTGGGCGGAATTTGTAAACAATAATAGATGCATCAGTGTTCGTTTGGTATCCGAGGAGGTTAAAAGCATTAAATTTTGATGATTTTAATAATTCACACAATAGTTTCCTATGACCAGAATATTTCATTGATTTTTTTAAGTAAAAGATGGATTCCATGTCAGGCTCTAACATCCATCTGGTGTTTACATTTCCGCTCAGAGACAGTACACTGCAGTACAAAAGATGCGTACACTTTTGAAATAACTATCCTTGCATTACTTCCTTGGCACTATATATCTTTATTTCATTCAGTTGTTAGATACAGATTATTTGTAATCTCCAGTCTTTGTACAGGGTTACTGTCTGTTTTCTTAAATGCATAATTCCCTGCATTTAAACCTACTTTTATAAAATAAGTGAAAAAAATATATTCAAGACAGAAGACTTAAATTAACCTTGGGATTGTCATATTTTTAGAGTTTTAGGTCGTCTTTATAGTCTTAATCTTTCTGGGTCACCCTGTATATAAGTTAGAATTTAAACATGTAAAGAGTGCCAAGTGTGCAATTTAAGGGAATCATAGATTAGTAGATTAATTACAGAAAATATAAGATTAAAAAATAACTTCTTCAATGTTATTTATTACTCAGTTTAAAGGTCTTGTATCAGGAACTCTTAATTTATCCATAGAGGTTCAACCTCGAGGATAGAGGTTCAACTGGAATTACGTCAATTTAGTGTAAAATCTTTCTCACAGTTAAAATTTTACATTTTTTATCCCGTTTAAATAAAAGAAAAAAGTTTTATAATTCAAATTTTTATTTTTATTTTAAGCATTCATTCCTTTCTAGCTGAAGCATAGCATCAAGTTCATCTGTTAGATCAGCTAACATACTTCCTATATCATTCAATACATCTCCAGCAGTTCTACCTGGAACCCTAGATAGATAGATAGATAGATAGATAGATAGATAGATAAATAAATATTAAGTCTACCTAATCCGAATTGTTCCGGCGTTATCATTAGCAAAAGGAATAGTTCCAGGGTCACTTTCAAAACTACCAATCTTCCTCATCTAGATATATAGTTAAATAGTTAATATGGCAGATAGTTTGATAGTTAATGGGGTAGAAAGCTAGACAGTTCAAAGGGTAGATAGATAGATAATTAATAAGGTATATATGTGGTTAGATAGTTAATAGGATAGATAGTTAGATAGTTCATATGGTAGATAGTTAGATAGCTAATAGGGTAGATAGCTAGATAGTAGTTTATAAGGTACATAGTTAGATAGTTAAAAGGATGGCTATTTTAGGGTTTCCATTCGCAAAACTTTTGCGCAATTTTTGCGGAACGAAACGCAATATTTTTCTTTCTTTGCGCATCAATTTTGCGCGAAAAAACAATAATTTGCGCAATCATTCGCAAAAGTCATTTCGCGCAAAATTGCCCTATTCCGCTTTTGCGAAACTCAAGTTTTGCGCAATTCCGCAACAAGAGTTTTGCGCAAATCCGCAATTCCGCAATTTCGTAAAAATCAAACGGTTGGTGACGGTGTGTGTTTCTTAGAATTCAATTCTGGAAAAATCTTGTTTTGGAATGTCTTCCTATTGGTCACTTTTACATAATTGACCAATGACAATTAAGAAGAGTTCAAATCTTTTGGACATGCATATTTCCTAAAAGTAGATTCTTCAGGCATTGGTTACTTTCTTGCATTATTTTATATGAAATCAAAAAGATTTCAGAAATTTGATTAAAAAAATTTAAGAATACAATTCATACTCATGATTAAGCAAAGCTTTTAAGGCCGGGTCACTAGAAATTATTTAATAGGATTAAAATATTGCAAAGTTTCAAACTCTCTAATTTCTATTTTATTAATTTTGGTCCCTTAATTTAAACTTTTTGTAACTGGAAGTAACCAATTGAGTGTAGTATAATCGTTATCATACTCGTATGTTAATATTTTTTTTGTATATGGAATAAATCTTCAGTTGTTTAATTCTAAGCTTAGAATATCAATTTTTGACAATGTGCCTAAAAAGTTACATTTTGCGTAAAACTTGCGGTTTTGCGCAAAAACTTGCGGTTTTGCGCAAATTGCGCAAAAAAATTGCGCAAAACTAAAATTTCGTTTCATGCGTAACTTTCGCAAAAAATATTTCCGGTTTTGCGCAAATTGCACAAAATAAATAGCGCAAAACTCATTGCGTTTCATGCGCAAAAATAGCGCAAAAGTTCGCAAAAATAAAATTTGCGCGAAAATAGCGCAAATTTTGCGCAAAAGATTTAGCCATTTCGTGGAAACCCTAGGCTATTTAGATAGTTAATAGGATAGATAGTTAGATAGATAGATATTCAATAGTGTAGATAGATATATAGTTAATATGGTAGGTAGTTAGATAGTTTATAGGGTAGCTAGTTAGATAGTTAATACGTAAGATTGATAGATATGTAATAAGATAGATAGTTCGATAGTTAATAGAATAGATAGCTAGATAGTTAATAGGGAATATATACAGATAAATGGATAGTTAATTGAGCAAGAACAAGAACAAGAACAAGAACAAGAACAAGAACAAGAACAAGAAGGTTATAAACCTGTATCCCTGTATCTGAACCCCGTCTTGGTCTTCTGAGTGTAGGAGTAGGAGATCCTTGGAGACGGTTTGGAGAACTCATTCCTGGATACAAATCATTCATTTATTATTCCTGGATACAAATCATTTTACTATTTATTTCTGGATACAAATCATTCATTTATTCATTCCTGGATACACATTATTTAATTATTCATTCCTGGAGACAAAATATTCAATTATTCCTTCATCCTGATATACGACCTTTTATCAATTTACTTGGTGTTTACGTATTTATTCATAGTTCTAAAGAAGAGAATGACTTCAAATTCTCAAAAGTTAACTTAGTTTTCAAACCCAGGTGTGCAAATGAAATTGTGAATCAACATTTCCCCCAAAAAATTCTCTTGAATTTGAATGCTACATGTAGACTAATTGGCACCTCCTGTTTAACTCAAAAAAATTTAAAAAGCTATGGGAGGTTCGAAGACTGGTGAATATAAAACTGTTAAAAATGTCGAAATTAAACTCAATTGCACCTATTAAAATATTAAAATGAAACCAAAAATCCTGAAAATGATTTTAGTTATTTTCTATAAGTAATATCAATGAAAAATGGTCATGCAGTTGAAATTACATTCAAGTTCAAAAGCTAGGATTATTTTAAAAGAAGGCAATAAGATGTCTAGTGTGCATGTATATATATATATAAATTTATATATAAATACATACGCATGGTGTGTGATTATATCAATATAAAGAAGACGACTTTTTTATTTAAGTTTTAGTTGTTAGCAAGGTTTTTTTTGAATTACAAGATTACATGTAATTAAAGAGGAGCTTTATAAATTGACAGCTTCTCTTTGTTACCATGTTTTTGTGTATCCATGCTGTTTAAAAGCTTGATTCAAGTCAAAATCAAATTCAAGTCAATATATATATATATATAAATATATGTTTTGACCTGACGAGGTTCCTGGAGAGTCCTCGGTATCACAGCCTCCAGCCTTTAGATCCTAAACAACGAGTATTAGAGATCAAATCATTTTTTTAAATATTGATTTTTTTTAAATACTAGCTTAGGGAAACCCTGCCTTGCGTCTAAACTTAACTTTCTTCATAAAAGTCAACTCACTAAACTTTAAACCAAGCTAAGAACACACCAACGAGCACCTTTTTTATATACATACAGATAAATATCTTTTAAATATGCAGATCAATACTTTTGAAGATATGCAGCTGAGACTGTAATTGTATAGGTAGAAATATTCTGATAGAAAAAAACTTAAACTGAATTTCGATAATATTCTTTACTTCAAAATGCTATTAATATGCCCAACGTTTAAAATATTATACAAATGTTATGTATTTAGTATACACAGATTTATAATATAATATATTCAACATTTTAAAATAGTAAAAACATTTCCAACTTCTAGAAAAACTTGCATTTAATAACAAAGGCTCAGCTTTGAAAACAAATTAAACTAGGCTCAGTTAAAATGTTTTGTTTGCCGTGGCACTAGGTTCAATTACAGTGTTTGCCGTGAAACTAATCTCATTTAAAATATTTGCCGTGAAACTAATCTCAGTTAAAGTGTTTGCTGTGAAACTAATCTCAGTTAAAGTGGTTGCTGTGAAACTAATCTCAGTTAAAGTGTTTGCTGTGAAACTAATCTCAGTTAAAGTGGTTGCCGTGAAACTAATCTCAGTTAAAGTGTTTGTCGTGAAACTAAAGAGTAGTTTCCCATTTTTTAATTAATTAGTTTTAAGTGTTGTTTTGAAAGGAAAATTTAATGATGTCAATAAAAGAAATCAATTAAATTTTTCTTGGACCATTTTTACAAAAAGTTACAACTCCGTAAATGAAATGTTCGGTTCTTAATAAAGGAGTTAGACTTAAAAGTTTCACTTTTTCTTCCAAATTTGTCCCGTTTTATGATTTTAAGAAGTTTTAAAGCTTCCACAGTTTTTACTATTTAAACTATTATAAAATTTGAAAGGTTATAGTTTGTTTAAGTTCAAACTGTCGATTCAAATTACATTAGTTAAAACATGGCATGTTTCGAACAGTACAAGAATGCCGAACTAGTATTAGCGTACCGACCCTTCTAGTGTACCCAGTATGTGGTTGCCCCAACTTGTTTTATGAATCAGAAAACGGCGAACTAAACAAAAGTGACAAATGTCATTTGACGGCCGGGCCAATCACAACAACATAAAATATTTTTTTTCTGGATTTTTGTTTTAATTTTTTACCTTTCCATGATCTTCTTTGCTAACCTCGATTTCCGGTTCCGATTCACGAGTTTTTGCAATTATTTTTGCAACTGGTCGCGGTTTTATAGTACCCTAATCAGTGGAAATTTTAAAATTGATAAATGAGAAATAAAGATTAGATTAAATCTAAACCTTGAGGGGCATGCCTGATTCAGAACGGTACCCTTGAAGCCTGTAACTGATCAATGATGATGTTGAGTATGATGTTCTTTTCTTGTTTTATTCTTAATGTTTCCTCCGTTGTTTTAAAACTTTAAAGCAGAAATGCTCAAGTCACTTTTAGAAAGAAACCACAATTGAAACTAATAAATATTCAGAAAGAGAAACATGGATAGCTAATTAATACTTGACCAGCCAAAGCTTCTCAGGGCACCGTTATGAATCGGACAGTCCACTCAATAAGTAGAAAGAGATTTAAAATTAAGTCTAGTGTCTTTAGGCAAAAAATCTTTAAAGTCCCAAAGAATATACCAAAGAATTAAAGATTCAGATATAACTGGCTTATTACTGAAATATTCTTCTTCATTTAGAACAACTTAAAAAGAAAAAATTCCTACATTTTATAAGTTATAGCGAGATAATTTTTTTAAGTTTTAAACGTTTACTCTTATCTTGATTTTAAATCTTGGAGGGTAGGAATGCTAATAAGTTACAAAGAACGTACAGCTTGCAAAGGTCAGAAATTTTTTTTTTCAATTGCAAATTTTATCTGACCTAATTTATTTAGTAAAATACACTTATCGAATATTTATAAATGAACAGTGAACAGGAGACAACTCAATTCAGATTCAAAAATAAAATTAAACTTATTTTAAAACATTTTATTTAAATAAAGAAAGAACTTGAAAATGTAAAGTGATAGATAAAGACCTTTGGGCGTGGAAGTGTCCCTGACTTGTTCTGCGACCTCGGAGCGTCATGAATTAGAACCGAATGGTCAGCGTGACGCAAAATATCTGCGTCATCGTAGGACCTCATCATACGCCAGGGGGAGGGGGAGGGAGGATGTCCCAGACCTCCTGCAGCTCTAAAAAAAATATTTTTTGAAAGTTAGATTTTTGAAAATTTATAATTTAGATATTAAAAATATGATCTCTTCAATTCTCTGAATATTGGATATATAAATTTCGCTTCTGAATTGTAAAAAATAAGATTTCATTTAATTTTTATAAAACTTTCATAGAATCAGAGAATATGATACAGTGATACCCATAAAACTATAGAATATAAAGACGACTGTACGAACCAAGTAATGTTTTTAAATAGTCCGATGAACATTAAAAGAATAAAATATTCACCCCTTTCTTTATTTTTTTTTTCAGAGACTTTTATAAACGAAAAGGGGAAGAGAATAAAATTAAAATATGGCGATGTTGAATTTTTTGTTTTAATAATATTAAGAAAACCTCTTCATAATCTATGAGACAAGTTTGGGAGTTCTCTGTATAAGCGGCTTTTACTAATATTACATTATAAAAACCTTTTCAATTTTCTAGTTAGTAATCTCCCACCCCACCCCCCCCTCCCGACACTCCACTCTTTCTTTCTCATCCTAGTAAACATATCTTTCTCATTTGTAAACTTCCCCCCCCCCTCGGAATCCTTCTTGTCCCTCCAGATCATAAATCATGAGAAATTTCTAACAATTTTTGAATATATTACCTTGGTATAAACCTAGGGCTGCCTGGGTATCCCCCTTGGAAGTTTGCCCCTCCCTGGTGGGGGATTGTGCCCCCCTGAAATGTTGTTTGGTAGAGGGGGTACTGTAAAGGGGGCATAGGATCAGGTATACTAGTGGGCAGCTCCTCATTGCTGGCAAATCCTCCACTCTAAACAAAATATAAACTATTAGCTAAGCTGGAGTGTCCAGCGTTGCCCGTGGAATTTTAAAGAATTCTACTTTATTAAGCCAATGATTTAAGCCGTTAAAAAAATGTCCGCCAATTCGGTCCAGCGGGTTGGTTTGCTATACCGAACACATAAATGAGCAAAGCAGCTTTAGTTAAAGATTAAAGAAATTAGAAATATAAAATTTTGACAAAAAGTCCTCTTTAAAAAAATCATATTTTAAATTAAGAAAATTCCTTTCAAACCTTCGAGTGAACAAAAAGATATTTTATTTAAAATATTTTTTTCCAATTTATTTACAAAATAGAAAATTAGGTTTAAAGGGGACCGTTGAAATTTTGACACTTAACCCTTTAAAGGCTGGGGGGCCGTTTGGCGCCTTCCCCCTTAGCAAAAGGCCTTAGAGAATCAGTATAGGGTTGAAATGCATGTTCATAGCCCAATTTTTCAAGGCTGCAGCTCATAGAAAAAATTAGACCGTTGACTTTAATAGTTTGGGTGCTAGTGAGGGTTGAACAAAATGCTTAGTAAAGGGTCAAAAAAGTGAATAAAATATTTTTTTGTTTTAAACAAACATCAAAGTGTGAAACATGTTCCTACATGCATTTTTCAAGGGCTTTTTAAAAATATAGGTTTTAGATCTGTAGCTTTACTCACAAGAAATTTAAAGGCTATTTTAGATTTTTTTTTCACAGAGCAGACTTTTTTTTCGCCCTGTACCCTACCCTATAAATAAAAAAATAAAATTTTTACAAAAAATCCTTTAAATTACTATTCATTAAAAGTCAAATAATTTCACGGTTATAGTGTCAACAATTAGAGTGCTAGGACAAAAAAACTACAGGGGGCCCAAACGCCCCCCCCCAGCCTGTTTAGGGTTAAATAGTGATCCCTTTGAAATTACGTTTACTTCTGTCCCTCTTAGATTAATATATTGAGACTAGAGTTTAGAAAAGAGCTAACCTGCTTTATTCTCATAAAATCAGGTAAATATTGAAGAGGAGTGTGCTGCTGGTGACCAGAGGTAGGTTGGAACAAACACTGGGATTGGTTGTGTTGGGATTGGGAAGGGTTGTGTTGGGATTGGGAAGGGTTGTGTTGGGATTGGGATGGATTAAACTGTTGAAATGAATGAAACGGTTGTTGCTGTTGTTGGAAACTATGTTGTTGATGAAGGTGAGGTGAATGTTGTTGATTATGATGAAAAGGTTGAATGTCGTGAACTAAAAAACAGATTAATTAAAAATATAAAATGTTAAAGCATTGAACTGTTTAGACAAGAATGAGAGAGAAAGAAAATGTATTTTTCACAGAAAATAAAATATTTGGAGGGAACCTACTCCAAAGAAAAGTAAATTTGTAAGACTATGTCTGCATGGTTCAGGTACTCCTAGCTATTCGTTAAATTTGGGTTTGGTGGACTTCCCTGACACCAAGCTAATTTATGCTAAAACATTGTTTGGACACAATAGCATACTAGTATAATTACAGAATAGCATAGAATACAAATTACAGAGAAACAGATAGATACAGAGATACAGGGTTAGAGGGAGAGAAGGATACAGGGATACATAGATTAAGGGATTCAGAGATACAGGAATACATGGACAAAGGGATGACACAGGGGCACAGCTCTGGATACAAGGATACAGAGATACAGAGATACAGAGATACAGAGATACAGAGATACAGAGATACAGAGATACAAAGATACAGAGATACAGAGATATAGAGGTATAGAGATACAGAGATACAGAGATACAGAGATACAGAGATACAGGGATACAGGGATACAGAGATACAGGGATACAGAGATACAGAGATACAGAGATACAGAGATACAGAGATACAGAGCTACAGAGATACAGAGATACAGAGATACAGAGATAAGGCTCAGTAGCATTTTGCCTAGTACAAGTTTGCCTAGTACACTTTCGCCTACTAACTTTTTGCCATATAGGTAATATTTTGCCTAGATATTAACATTTATTTTTGAATATTGGTTATTACAAAATTCTATAACAAATCATATGATAGCAGCTTCTAGTTTTTTGATATCTCTATTTTTATTGTTCTTGATTTGCATCATTGACCAAATATTGGCTGATTTTGAAAAAAAAAATTGTGACGTCCCTTCAAAGCCAACACTTTGCTTAGACATGGATTGCCTAGCTAACATTTTGCTTAGACATAGCTTTCCTTGCTAACATTTCGCCTAGATAACTATTGTTAAGAATAAAGAAAACTAAATAAAGGAAAAAGAATAAAAATCAACAACCACCGAAACTAAAATTTTTTAAAAATTAGAAATAAAAGAAAAGATAAAGAATCGATAAACAATTGATAAAAAAATAAAAACTAACTGAATAAACAAGAAAGAACAGGTAAGAAGAATAAATAAATAAATAAATTACAAAAAAAATTGCTGAACCTTGGTGTGTGAATGATGAGAGAGAAGGGCGTGGTGGAAGTTTCGATATTCCTGTATCCTAAAAAATGTATTGATAAAAAAAATATATTTCAAATTTTGATCGAAATATTAATTGAAACGGATTAATTTCTGTCTTCGTTTATTCTTGTATGTAAAAAATACAGCTTAGGATCATGTATTTTAAACTGATATCCCGGGGACATTTATTATTGAAAGAAGACGACATTCCTTTTGTTGATATGTTTTTAGTTCGTCTTTTATCTAAATAAGTTTTACAATGTCAGAAAAATTGATAATTTAGTCGTTGTAATTTCAATTATAGAGGTCTGATTCCAAACGGTACCCAGTTTAAACCCTTGTCTGATCAATAATATGGAATATTTCCTTGTTTTTCCAAAAGTGTTTGATTCTAATAATTTCCTCCATTTTTCTTTAGCAAAAATCAGCAAGTCACTTTTATACAGAAACCAAGATTGAAAATTAATATTCAAAGTTAAAAACATGAATATCTTATTTATTCTTAGGTACCTGGGTTTGGAATGTAGTCGGCTGAACCCGTTTACCGCCGAGAAGCTCTTTTGCCCGCCGTATCGCCAGGAGGAGGCGTTTCTGATGTCCCAGTCTATAAAACCCGGTGTCCTACAAGAAAAACTAAAATAATATTTGTTCCGTTCTTTTGTAAATAGAAATGTTGCATATTTACCTCTAGATCTTCAATACTGATAGTTGTAACATCTAGTATAGTGTTATATCCTTGACTTCGTAGATTAGGACCATATTCATCTAATCTTAATAGTCCTAACCAGTCCTCTAGGCAGTCCTAGAATATATATAGTAGATTAGGACCATATTCATCTAGGCTTTCCTAGAGTAAAATTGATGGTACATTTAAAGATTTTGCATTTATAAAGATTTTGAAAATAGACAACCAAAAAAATCTTTTTACCGGAAGAAAATCTGGAAGACCATCCGAAATATTTAATCTTCCAATCTCAGCCTTTAGTTTCTTCCTGAAAATATTTTCAAAATTAATTCACACATTTACATTTATTTAAATAGAGTTTTGAGATGGCACTTAGAAATCGAAAAAAATGTCCATCTAAAAGTTGCTTTGTTTAAGTCGGAAAAAAAACGATATTAAAGTTTTTTAATTATTTGGGGGGCGTGAGATTTTTTATTCAACACGTTGCTCTGTTTTCCTTAAAGACAAAATTTTGGTTTGAGATAAAGAATTTATTGAATTGAATTTCCCGAATTGATTTAAATATTTCTAAAAGCTTGTAGACATGGAGGAAATTGTTTTAAATAGAATTGGTTTGCATTTCTCTCCGATAGTTTTGCAAGGATTAGTTTTTAAACTTTGCTTGCAATAATATCCTCTTTTCTACTTTGATGCAGTTAGAATATATACATCAAGGGGAGCATATATACATCATGGGGATCATATATACATCAAGGGGAGCATATATACATCATGGGGAGCATATATACATCAAGGGGAGCATATATACATCATGGGGAGCATATATACATCAAGGGAAGCATATATATATGAAGGGGAGCATATATACATCAAGGGGAGCACATATACATCAAGGGGAGCATATATATATCAAGGGGGCATATATATATATCAAGGGGAGCATATATACATCATGGGGAGCATATAAACATCAAGGGGAACATATATACATCAAGGGGAGCATATAAACATCAAGGGGAACATATATACATCAAGGGGAGCATATATACATCAAGGCAAAAATGTCAACATGGAAAAACGTAAAGGCATAAAACGTCGAAATAAAAAACGTTAACTTTCAAAATTGTTAAAGGATAAAAAGGTCAAGGCATAAAACGTCAACATTCAAAGGCGTCAATGAGTGAAAACGTTGGGATTAAAAGTCAGAAAACAAGAAAACGTCACTGCACAGTGTAACTTTTTACTTTTAGCTACGTTAACATCGAGGCTGGGTTGACTTTTATTTTTGAAATTCTAAAGTTTAGAAATTCATTTTTATTACTTTGGCGTTTTTAATGTGTTCACGTTACTGTATATGGAAAATTTCTGTCCAGTTGGACTTTTAAATCAATGTATCTGAGATTTATTTGACTAATATATAAAATTGGCTTGGCGTTCTCCCTATTTTCTTTTTATCTTTTTCTTTCTGATATTTTGCTGATTAGTTTGCTTGTCTCTTGTAAGAAATATCAAGATGTACGTTTAGATTGCCTCTTCTTTTTTGCATTTTGGGAGTCTTCATATGCAAAGGTTTCCAAATAATGTAGAAAACGACATTCAATCCGAATTTGAGTTTTTCCAATTGATTTTTTAAAACATATTTCACCTATGATTTGGTTTCTTGATTCCAACTGCTGTAAGGTCTTCTGGTGTCATCCTAAATGGAAAAAAGAATAAAATTTCAGCCATTTCTGTTCTTTTGAAATGCCAAAAAAGCTATTTAATACTTTCCACACCTTTTTCTGAAATTGAAAATATTATTTTTATCTTGAAACTATTTTTCAGATTGTGTCTTTTTAAGCTGAAAGATTAAAATATAACTTTTCTAAATCTGGTTTATACAGAGTATCAGGCCCTTCACACTCAATAGTCCGGGAAAACTTTTAATTAGTACAGGATACCAGAATACCAGGATACCAGGATACCAGGATACCAGGATACCAGAATACCAGGATACCAGAATACCAGGATACCAGGATACCAGGATACCAGGATACCAGAATACCAGGATACCAGGATACCAGGATACCAGGATACCAGGATACCAGAATACCAGGATACCAGGATACCAGGATACCAGGATACCAGGATACCAGAATACCAGGATATCAGAATACCAAGATTCCAGGATACCAAAATACCAGGATACCAGGATATCAGGATACTGGGATACCAGGATACCAGAATACCAGGATACCAGGATATCAGGATACCAGGATACCAGGATACCGGGATACCAAGATACCAGTATACACATAAATTACGCCTGCTTTTAAAAATTCATATCAATTTTTCAGACAGGGTCGACTTTGAAGTGTCGCAACGCCTTTTATTATTCTAACTTACTTATGCTTTTCTATAACCCTTTATATGTGCACTTTAACTTTGTAAAGCACTTGTAGCCTTGGTTTTAAATATTAATTGGCAAATTATCCTAGATTTTTGCTTGAGAGCTTGAGAACCTTAAAACACAGTGGATTCTAGTTCGGCTATTCTTTGCATAGTTATGTTAAAGACAGATGAACTCTATAGTATACAATTACAAAGCTCTTCTCCTGTGAAGTGGTTCAATGAGGGTGATATCAGGTCTTTTAACTTATCGACATATTACCGATTTTATACCATAGTAATATTAAAAGAAAACATAACAAAGCACCCTGAATTCTACCTGGAAATTGTTGGCATATCGTATCCAGCTGAGGTGAACAGCTGATAATATTCTTCAAAATGTAGGTCGGTCAACCAGGCAGTCAGGATTTCTTCATCCTGGGAGAAATATATAATATAATATATAATATAATATATAATATAATATATATAAAATATTATTAAAGGAAGTGTTCTCGAACTTCTATAAGAGGGTTCTGAAAGAAAGTTTCAATGAAGAGTTTAAAAGCAAAGAAAATCATTTAAAGATTCTTTGCTTGATTATTGGCTGTAGATTTATGAATAAAAGTCTACTCATCATTTTTAGCATATTCCCTGGCCCTTTAAAAAAATAATTATCAATCTCTCTCACTTTCTCTGTTAAATAATCATGGAAATATACAAGTGCTAGGCTATTAGGGCGCTTCGCACCCATCTTCCATTTCCATTGTGAACATGCTCTCTTTGTGAACATTGTAAAACAAAAACTAACAAAAAAATTTCGCCGATTTTATAAGAAATTTTTTGTCAATTTTCTAAATTTTTCAAAAAAGAATTTTTATAGAGGCAAATTTTTGAAAATTCGATCATCCATAAACCTTCACTGGGGTCACGCGAGATCCCACAAAAAAATTGGGCCCGGTCGGTTAAGCAGTTTTGACGTTTATTGGATAAAACCAACAGCAAAGTATATATATAGTAAGTTGACATTAAAAATAATTGCTTTTGCATGGAATTAAAAAAATTCTCCACTAAGTTACAATAAAAACAGTTTTCGAAAATTAACCAAAAAAATAGTATTGTGACAAGTCTTATCCGTGTTAATTTTTAATTGTATTTTTATGAATTCATTGCCATCAAAATCAACAATACTCTTCTTCTTGTTCTCACAGATAGTAAACTTAATTTGGGAACATTTAATCAATTCAAGAGTTGACTAATTACTTACTTAATTAATTAATCAATGAATAAATGAATTAATTACCGGAATCCCTGCATTTAGCATATCCTGTATATTGAGGGTGCAGATACTGTCCTCAAACCTAGAATTAAGTTAAACTAATTAATCAAAGTAAAATATTTAATCTCTAGAATTTAATCCTTTGACTTTAATGACTTAAAACCAAAACAAAATGTATCAAAACATATGACAAAAAATAGCTACTGATAAGAAAATGGCATCTCAAAAAAAGGCTATTCATAAAAAATAATTTGTCACAGTAATAAGGTCTCTTTTGCCCCAAAAATATAAATTGTCACAATAAAATGGCATATCTTGTCACAATAAAATGGCATCTATTATTTCAATAAAATGGCATCGCTTGTCTCAAAAAGATGGCCTCTCTTATTAAATAAAATGGCATCTCTTGTTTCAAAAAGATGGCCTCTCTTGTCACAATAAAATGGCCTCTCTTGTCTCAATAAAATGGCATAACAGCAAAGAAACAAAAAAATGCTGACCTGTCTCCCAGGCTTGAATTACTGCTGTGATGGCTCTGTCTACTAGAACTAATAGAATCTCCGCCAGATTGAGAGGAGACATTAGACAATCTTGTTAACCAATCAATCAATCAATCAATCAATCAATTGTCAATCAATCAATCAATTGTCAATCAATCAATCAATTAAATACTCAACGAATCAATCAATAAATAAATTGATCAGTAAATCAAATACTCAACCAATCAATTAACAAATCAATAAACCTATAAATCAATAAATCTATAAATCAATCAATCAATCAATCTATGATAATCAACCGGACAACCACTCAATTAAATACACTTCCAATTAATCAAGTACTTGACCAATCAATCAAAATCAGCCGATAAATCATTTAAAAAATCAATCAATCATCAACTAACACAATAAATTCAAACAATCTAGGTGTTTAACTTTAAACAAAAAATCGATGTACACAATCATGATTCATCTTTGGGAGGTACGATCAGTTTTACAGCTAACGGTTTTTAAATCAAAGATTTATTATGTAAGTATCAAATGATAATCTTTTATTTTTTTAATAATTCAACATTATAAAAATTAATATTTGATAACGTAATTAAAAGCTATTAATTCATGGATAAATAAATCGATTGATCAAATTAACACTGTATCATTACACCAATTAATCCATTTATTGACCGATTAATCAAACAGCCCATTTAACAATAACAAAATCAATTAAAACCATGTTGATATTCAATGAATCAAATGATAACATTTAAAAACTATTTTTACATTTATTAATCAAAAATTTATTCTAAAATCAAAATATTTATTCTAAATTGATTGGTAAAATCAAAGGATAAAATTGATTGGTTTCCTATGGGCGTGTCCTAGGTGAAGGGGAGGGCGGGGTTCCATGGTAGAATTTGAAGCCCGCCCACTGTCTGGAAATTTAAAGCATTAAAAAGATAAAGAGAACAAATATATCCTGCACTAAACTTAGTTAAATATATAATACAGTAAGAACCAGAAAATTGTAGACTAGGAAGACGACATTAAAACAAATGTATTTTATGTTTATACAGAGCAAACAGTTTTACTTGGAACTTATTAATTCAATTATTAAGTGAAATTGGTCTGTTTGCAATTGCTGAGTAAAATATAAAATATATCCTAAACTGAGTAAAATATAAAATATATCCTCAACTGAGTAAAATATAAAATATATCTTAGTCTGAGTAAAATATAAAATATATCCTAGTCTGAATAAAATATAGAATATATCTTAGACTGAGGAAAATATTAAATATATCCTAGACTGAATAAATATATAATATATCCTAGTCTGAATAAAATATATAATATATCCTAGTCTGAGTAAAATATATAATATATCCTAGTCTGAGTAAAATATAAAATATATCCTAGTCTGAATAAAATATAAAATAAATCCTTGTCTGAGTAAAATATAGAATATATCCTAGTCTGAATAAAATATAAAATATATCCTAAACTGAGTAAAATATATAATATATCCTAGTCTGAGTAAAATATATAATATATCCTAGTCTGAATAGAATATAAAATATATCCTAAACTGAGTAAAATATATAATATATCCTAAACTGAGTAAAATATATAATATATCCTAGTCTGAGTAAAATACATAATATATCCTAGTCTGAGTAAAATATAAAATATATCCTAGTCTGAATAAAATATAAAATAAATCCTAGTCTGAGTAAAATATAAAATACTAGAAATTCAAGGCGCTTCGCGCCCTTCTTTCTAGCCTTAGAGGGCGCTTCGCGCCCATCTTCTAAATTAATTGTAAACATGTTCTCTTTGTGTACATCGTAAAACTAAACAAAAATAATTCGCGGATTTTTACAAAAAATTTCGCGGATTTTCAAAATTTTAAAAAATTTAATGACGATCGAATTTTGATAGAGACAAATATTTGAAATTTTGATGATTCATAAACCTTCCCTGGGCTCCCTAGATGTCCCACAAAAAATTTGGGCCCGATCGGTTCAGCCGTTTTGACGTTTATTGGATACAAACAAACAAACA
>NW_019397021.1:1393-21780 GCF_000591075.1 Eurytemora carolleeae | reverse complement strand
ATTTATAGATAGATAGAGGGGGGGGGGGTTATCTGTTCCATATATTGGAAATAATATAAATTATGTTCATATTCGGCCAAATAGGTTTCCACAATAGTATTTGATACAGGAGATTAATTTTTACACATCTTATGATAAAAGAAAAAACAAAGTTTTTAAATTGACAAAATAAAACTGTTTTTCAGAACACTTTATGTCAACTAAAAGATAAATGTGTTATTTTTTTCTTTTTTAATGATCTATTTTTCCAACATGATTCAGCATTTTTGTAAGCAAAATAAAATATGTTCTAATCTTTAACAGCTTCTAAGTTCTAACATAAAAAAGAGTAAAAATCAGTTTTAGAAATTTGAAAAACTAGAGGCTTTGTCCCTGTTGTCCTCTAAAAGGACTCGAGAATCCATGTCCTCCGTCTGCTGTAAAGGTTGTCCTGGTCCCTGTGTCCTGCTGGAAGGAGGACGACTGGAAGGTTGAGTAATATTGTCCTTGCCCTAGTCCTGTTTGAAAGGTAGATGTAGGACACCCTATAAATATATAGTTTTAATAGACCAGGTGAGCAATACAAATACAAATCTTTTATGAATATCATGTGAATGAATTTAGATAGTTCTATATTTGATTCACAAAGGCAACAGAACTATGAGGTTTTTGCGTTATTTTCTTTAATTTTTGTGTTTTTTAATTTGTGTGTGTTTCTTTCTTCAATATATTCGTAGACTGTAAAGTGTAACTGTAGAATCATTCAAAAACAGTTTATAATAAATACCCTGTATATTGAATTTTGACTCAACAGAAACATAATTTGTGTGTGTTTCTTTCTTCAATATATTCGTAGACTGTAGAGTGTAGACTGTAGAATCATTCAAAAACAGTTTATAATAAATACCCTGTATATTGAATTTTGACTCAACAGAAACATAATTTCCCAAAATTATAATGTTTTTTTTTATTTTCCTAAATGTTTATATTTTCAAGCATTCATCAATGTTTTTACTAAATTTTTGGCAAAATTCTTTCCTTTCAAGTTAGTACCAGGAATTTAATAAAAATCTTTCATTTTTAACTTTCCAGAAATTCAATTTTCGGGTGAAACCAAGTTTAAAAAAACATGATCTAGAAGTTAAAGATTTTGAGAAGAAATTATCTTAAAAACTAAAAATGAAAGAAATATTGATAAACTTAACCTATTAACTCATATACAGTGATAGCCAGACAACTGTAGAATAGGAAGGCGACATTACAGCAATATTGAAGTGCATGTTGTTACAAAGCAAATAATTTTATTAGCAAGTTATTAAACTACTTATTATGTGAAATGGGTCTCTTTACACATCACAATTGCTGTGTCTCAGGTTAATTGAACTATTTAAAGACATAACATCAGTCTTAAAGTTGAGAACTATTCCAGAGTTTTCTGGTTATAACTGTACATATATTTAATTTTACGATTTTTATTGTACTTGCGCGCTTGTATAGTACAATGTACATATTGTTGCAATATACACAAGGTATTTTCGAAAAAGTGTTATTTTTCATTTCGTTAAGATATAGATAAATATCCAGAAAAAAAGACAGAAAATCGTCCAGTACTTCTTTAAAAATATACATTTGCGAAACTATTTTTAAAAAAATGGTTAATTCTTCAAAAAGACGTAAAAACGCTGTGTTTTCTCTAAAAATACTGTGTTGACCAGAATTGAGGTACTTTTGAAAAGCTTACCAATAGAAAGCCAATGTGACCAGTCATGGAGGAAACTAAGATCTTTTTTATCTTAAGTAGTTTTTAATATGAAAACTTTGCTTCACTTTATGTGTTTAATAAAAAAAAAATACCATGTTTCTTGGTGTTGAGAGAAGACTGCGGCTTAAAGTCTTTTTGTAGGACTATCCATAATTTTGAAACAGTTTCGCAAAAGTATGGTTTTGAAGAAGTACTGGACGATTCTTTATCCTTTTTTTGTAGATTTTTTTCTATCTCTTAACGAATCGAAAAATAACACTTTTTCAAAATCACCCTGTATAATGTATATACAATATACAATATACATCTGAAGATAAATTTCTAAACTTGCGTTGTACAGTACACTTTGTATATATTGCTGTTCTAGCATATGCAGAACATCAATTTACAGTATATTTTGATATTCCTGTTCTTGCACATACAGTGCACCAATTTCTAATACATTTTGCATATCCGGAATATAAATTTAAATTTGTACATTATGTACATTATGTACAAACTATACCTGAGTGTGGCGGATAGTTGAAGTTAGACATCTTGTACAAACTATACCTGAGTGTGGCGGATAGTTGAAGTTAGACATCTCTATCCTTTCCTCACCCAGCCATTCATTACCACCAGTCTAGATAGATAGATACATAGAGGATTTTCAAAAATTTTTTTTTTTCAGAATTAAAAACCTCTAAAACACAAATTTTTAAAACTTCAATCATTCATAAACCTTCCCTGGGGTCCCTAGATGTCCCACAAAAAATTTGGGCCCGATCGGTTCAGCCGTTTTGACGTTTATTGGATACAAACAGACAGACAGACAAACAGACAAGCCAAATTTATATATAGATATTCTAGACTGAATAAATATAAAATATATCCTAGTCTGAATAAAATAAATAATATATCCTAGGCTGAGGAAAATATAAAATATATCCGAGACTGAATAAATATATAATATATCCTAGTCTGAATAAAATATAAAATATATCCTAGTCTGAATAAAATATAGAATATATCCTAAACTGAGTAAACTTTAAGAATCGTCTGCGCACAGGTTTAAGATAAAAAGTTCTTTAGCTATAGTTTATATATAGTTTTTATGAAACTATTCTGTACTTTATCATTCTTACTCACTTCATTGTGAATTTCATAATGAACGTACTATAAAGTAATCATCGTGCTATAAAGTTAAATTAGCTGTACACTATAGCACGTGTGCTGTAAAGTTTTGATTGGTTCCCGGATTTTCTCAAAAAAAATCTAGGATATTTCAAAAATAATTTTTTTCAGTTGAAATGAAAATAAAATTGAAATCAACTTTATTTTTTTTACTTCTGCTTTGTTTCAAAGCTTATTTGATCTATAGAAATAGCCATTGAAATAAGACAAGTACACAAACGTTTCAAAAAATGACCTATGACATTATCATTTTGACACGACGTGTTATTAAGTTTTTGGACTTCAGTTTTCTCTATATATATCTCGAAGGTTCTCGCCTTTTATGATTATATTAAAATTAAATCTAAAAAGGCTTGAACCTTCTCGAAGAAGAGTAAATTTCTGTCCAAAAACATTATAACACTGCGAACCAAAATAAAAGTGTTATCTGTAGTTTATCTATAGTTTATCTAAATTATCTCATTAAACCGATTAAAAACTATTTTACAAAGGCAAATGATTTATGTCCATATTTAGCTGAAATTTCCGTTTCATTATTCTCAAATCATGGATTGCAACCATTGCAAAATTGAGGAAATTTTAAATAAACAATGGTTGGTAAATGGACTGTAAGTGTAATATGGCCATCCATGAAAAGATTGCTATGCTCGATTTACAACGGATCCCTTGAAATCTGTATCCGGTAAATAATATTGAATAGGTTAAAACGTGATTAATTCTGCAGATAAGACCTATATGTTTTCCTGCAGTAGAAATGCGCATTGTGCAAGTCACTTTTAGTAAAGAAACCACAAAAGTAATCATAATTTTCAAAATTATAAACATTGATATATAATTTATACTTGATTAGACAAAGCTTTTATAGAGGTACCGTTGTGAATCAGGCATTGTCATCATTGCATAGAGGGTAACTTAAATTACGCTTACAGTCCCTTTCCAAATATTTTAGAGTTGTTTACAACTAGGCTTAACTAAATCGGTGGAAGTTTAAGGTTTAGTTTAAAAATTAAAGAAAAAAAAGAATATCAGTGTAAAAATCCTAGAGAACAATTGATATTTTCACTCGGATAAGTCATTCATTTTAACAGTTATTCTTTAAGCTAAATGAATGATTTATTTTGAAATTTGTCTGAAGCTTTTATGTTTTGCTCTCTTTTCGTTAGATCACAAACGGACACGGTTTCTCTAAAAAGTTTGTGAAGGTTTTATAAAATGGGAAATGCTAAACTATTTGACCAGCCTGTATGGGATTTCTTTATTTTATCAAGTATAATGGGCAATCACTTGATTCGTGTTTTTTTTTTAAACTTTAAAAGTTTTTAGACTTTTAATAAGAAGGACTGGTAAGGTTCCAACATTTACATGTTTTCGTTTTCCTTGTTATATTTGACACTTGTGACGTCGTGTATAATTGATCCATTTCTCTGTTGCCACCATTTGCACTTGATAATCTATTTGGTATTATCTACCTATAGATGTGGTAGAGTTCCTACTAGTTGTTGTTGAAGCAGCACTACTAGCTGTAGATTCATGACCAGGAGAATCACGTCCAGGAGACTAAACAAGACATAATAATAATAATAATAATGATAATAATAACAATAATAATAATAATGATAACAACAATAATAATAATGATAACAATAATAATAATAATAATAGACAGATAGATAGATATATTTATAGATAGATAGATAGATAGATAGATAGATAGATAGATAGATAGATAGACAGATAGATATATATATATATAGATAGATACCCCCGACGTATATCTAATTATACCAATTGGCTCCACCCATCTGATTAAACTGTTTTAATAAACTCCAGCTGCCAATGATTTATATATTTACTGTTACTCCTTCATGGACCCATTGGATATATAACAAAGTTCTCGACCATCTTTAAAGGGACTGTAACCATAACCTTCATTTACAACGATACCCTTGAAACCTTAATCTGATCAAAATTTTTTTACAATTGGGGGCAAATGGGGGCAAATGTGTTAGTGAAATTTGAAATTCTATTTTAATTGGGGGCATTTTTTCCCAATTTGGGGAAAATTTGCCCCCAGCAAACGTGTTTGTGGAATATAAAAATGTTTTTTTAATTAGGGGCATTTTTTACAATTGGGGGCAATTTTTTCCCAATTTGGAGCAAATGTGTTAGTGGAATTTGAAATTTTATTTTAATTGGGAGCATTTTTTTTTAAATTGGGGGCAATTGGGGGCAACTTTTGTCAGTGGAATTTGAATTTTTTTTTAATTGGGGGCATTTTTTTAAAAGTTGGGGGCAAAAAATTATTTTGGGATCGAGAAAATCAGCTATTTTGGGAATTATATGGACCCCTGATGTAAGGTTTTATTTGAGACATATAAAACTTTTTAAAGATCTGTAAATCCTGAGTTTGAGCGCAAATTCGACGTTCAAAACTCCTACTTTGGGGGTGGATACGTTTTAGGAATTGGTTTTTTTTAAATCATTAAATAACGACAACGAAAAATAAAGTAAAAATTATACAGTAATCTAATTAGATGGTTAGGAACATATTTTTCAACAGAAATTTGTCAATAAATCAAAGCTAAAATAAATTATTTCGTTTTCATTATTATATTGAATTTCTTATTTCTTTGAATTTATTAGCAGATTTCTTCAAATCCTTCAAATGTCGTCTTTTCAATAATAATTCTAGAAAATCTGAAGAAAATCCTTGTGAATAATGAGAAACCAGAATAATGAGAAAATAGAAACTAATAATGGAACAAGATTGAAACAAGGACGACATAAATTCAGGTTTTTTTTACTGTAAGGGCGAATTTTAGGTTTAGACCATTTTCCTTTGGAGACAAATAAATAGAAAAAAATAGTTAGATCCATTTTCTAAAGAAAATCAAGTGCTTTTTTGTCGCTAGAGGGGGTTCTCAGAAGTTCACACTTTTATAGTTTAAAACATTGTAAATAAAAAAAAACATATTTTCGAAAAAGTTACCTCTACGCTAGCAACAGTGATAGACTGAGGAAATGAACTGCTGAGTGATCTCAGTTTTTTTCTAAAATTTTCATAATTTCTTAATTCCACAATTTGTATTACTTTAATAGTTTTGTTATTTTCCAAAATCTAAAATTTACACTCTATCCTTTAAATGTCATCAAACTTCCATCTTTAAAGTTTTCTTCAAATTCTTGAGGATGAGAATTAAAGAAAATATTTTGAAAGTAGAATCATCATCTTCGATTTTTCTTTGATCCAGCACTCTATCTCTGATGGTGTTATTACTTTTACTCGCAACCCAGAGTGTAAAAATTGTTCAATGCCTGCTCATTTTTGAAAATTGATGACACCTAATTTTAATAAATATGGTGATGAGAGAATTTCAAAAAGTACGTTTAAACTTTTTTCTATAATTTCGAAAAAAACATTTATTAGCAGCCTTTTTTTAGATCTTAAATCTTAGATCTTTGGCAAAAAAAAAAGAAAAAAGTTGTTAACTGCTTGCAATTTTTTTAAATACTTTTGACCGTACTCTACCCAACCTTATGCAATTAAAATTGTTTGCAAAATTTGTTTTTAATTTTTAATTGAAAACGTGGAGAAGTTTGAGCGTTCTAGTGCCAGCCGTTTTCAAGTTATGGAGAAAATCCACAGGGAATAACCCCCCCCCCCCCACTGGAATAGGGTTAAAGATGCCTGAACAAGAAAGTTTTAAATATTTGGACTTGCTTATTTTGTGTGACAAATTTTTAAATGATGAGAAAAATATGCTGCCAATCAAATTTGATGTTTTTAAGCTCAATAAACCATAACTTCCTGCACTACATTTACATTGGAATTGTATCGTACTAGAAATTAGAAACAAATTAAAAAGAAATTTTGAAAATGACAAAGATTATGGTAACTTTCCTTAGAGGAACAATTGGTGGTTCAACAGGTTTAAGACCCCTAATCTGTCCTTTGGGAGGTACTTGAACAACACTTGGAGGTCCTTGAACTAGTCCAGGAGGTCCATGACAACTCAGCTTACCTAAAAAAATAAAAGAAAGATTAGAAAATTTAAAAGGTAAATTATTTCAAAAATTGCTGCAGACTTTAGTTTTCCCAAAGCATTCAAAGACGACCCTAATAAAACCATTATGTACAATAAGTTTGGCATTTGAAAAAAAAGTGACATGCAGGCAGTTGGTGTAAAAGCCCTGCTGAAATGAGGCCAATATTTTTTTTAGTTACCTAAAAATCAAGGTGAGGGGGGGTTCCCTTTTGTAACATTATAAGTTTCTGAATCGTGGCATATTACCAAAATGTGAATACAACATATGATTAAAAAAGAAAATGTGCGAAAAAAGCATTGTAATTCATCTCTTGTGTTCGCCTACGCAAGTCCCTTGTTTCTCCTACGCAAAAAAAATACTTTAATTACTTAAAGGGACTGGTTGTAAAAATATTTTTATTTAAAGGGACTGGTTGGAAAAATAATATTATTTAAAGGGACTTGTTGGAAAAATACTATTACTAAGAGGGACTGATTGAAAAAATACTATAAGTACTTAAAGGGACTGATTGCAAACCCATTTTAATTACTAAAGAGACTGATTGGAAACCCATTTTAATTACTTAAAGGGACTGATTGGAAAAGTACTTTAATTACTTAAAGGGACTGATTGGAAAAATACTTTAATTACTTAAAGGGACTGATTGGAAAAATACTTTAATTTCTTAAAGGGACTGATTGGAAAAACATTTTAATTTCTTAAAAGGACTGATTGGAAAAACATCTTAATTATCTACTTATGGGGACTGAAAAATACCATAAACTTTATAATTACTTAAAAGAACTATTTGAAAAAATATTTTAATTACTTAAATGGACTGATTGGATGATATGGGGAAAAAAGAGGATTCCGATGTTAACATAAACTTCTAAACACACGTTAAGTTAAAGTAAACTTCATTTTAACCGCAAATTTTACATGTTTTTAATCACAATTTCTCTTATAAAACAGTTAAATTTAAAAAAAAATAATTTACTGCCTGGCATAAAAGCGAGTAAATTTGGCGTACTCGTGCAAAATCAAAACTTGAGGAGACACGAGGTCGCAAAGTCTTCTCAGCAATGTCGCATAAATTTGACTTTCTCTTTCTGTCTATTTGTAGAGTTTGAACAAGAAAAATGCAGAACATTATTTAGTATTGAATATCTGTTTAAAAAAATATTAGATCCCCTGTACATTCCCTTAATATCTGAACAATCTCTTTACGAGGGCGTAACTATGGCAATTAACTACACAGAGCTTCAATAAACAAAAACAAACAACAAAGGTCAGTTTTCCACCAAAAATACCAAAACAAAAAATAACTAAAATCAAGAAAAATACTTTTTTTGAATTAGTTATCAGTTAAAATTTAAATAAAAATAAAATCATGCAATTAATAACAAAATATGATAAAAACATTTAGTATTTTAGGTTTAGAGGCACAAAGATCTATTCTATGTTTTTATTACCCCCCCCCCCTGTCTGTCCCATTAACTGACACCACCCTCCCTCTAATGATTGTTATTATATCCTCATGAATCCTGATTATGAATTCCATTTATGGAAATATCTCATTCAAAAATATAATTTCTCACACCTGTTGGAAACCTAAACTTGGTTTACATTTTTAGTTTGAAAAAACTAGGCGTATTGCATGGGGTGTGTGAGTTTAATATGACCATGTGTGCACGCTCCGGTTTAGATTACGCGCTCTGTGCTCAAGATCAGGTGTTATATCTATAACATGCAAGAAGCGATAGAACATGTGTGCTCTCCTCTAAATTAAGTGTTCCTAAAAACCGGCTGCAAACATGTAAAATGTATGTCTTTAGTTACTTTTTAGTGGGAATACATGCGGCGTTACTTCTAGAATTATGTATTTAGTTACAATTTATACTTAAAAAGTATTTAATTCTGATTATTCCCATATTGTATTCCAGCAGCAGAAATGTGCACAGTGCAAGTCACTGTTATAGAGAAACCACAGTTTAAAAAAATAAGTTTTTTTATGATTATAAAAACAAATTTATATTTTATAGTTATTGTTTGATCAGACAAACCTTTTAGGGGTACCATTGTAAATGTGACATACCAGTCTATAGTTTAGGGGTACCATTGTAAATGTGACATGCCAGTCTATAGTTTAGGGGTACCATTGTAAATGTGACATTGCCAGTCTATAGTTTAGGGGTACCATTGTAAATGTGACATGCCAGTCTATAGTTTAGGGGTACCATTGTAAATGTGACATACCAGTCTATAGTTTAGGGGTACCATTGTAAATGTGACATACCAGTCTATAGTTTAGGGGTACCATTGTAAATGTTACATGCCAGTCTATAGTTTAGGGGTACCATTGTAAATGTGACATGCCAGTCTATAGCTTAGGGGTACCATTGTAAATGTGACATGCCAGTCTATAGTTTAGGGGTACCATTGTAAATGTGACATGTCAGTCTATAGTTTAAGGGTACCATTGTAAATGTGACATACCAGTCTATAGTTTAGTGGTACCATTGTAAATGTGACATGTCAGTCTATAGTTTAGGGGTACCATTGTAAATGTTACATACCAGTCTATAGTTTAGGGGTACCATTGTAAATGTGACATGCCAGTCTATAGTTTAAGGGTACAATTGTAAATTTGACATGCCAGTCTATAAATGTAGTCACTACGTGAAATAACGTGTACAGTCCCTTTAACCAGCTGAATATATTGTTGGAGTTTAGCAATGTCTGACGATATGACAGTTCAAGATTAAAATATTAACGATGCAAAAACTTGGCAAAACTACTTAGTAAATAAACAGATGAACTATAACTGGGAACATGTGAAATATATAAGAACATCTGAAAAAATATTAAAATATTTACAAAAAACATTCCCCCGCCTTGCAACATCATATTGATATTTCGAAATCTTGACTAGTATGGTTTTAGCGATGGCTTAAAAAGATAATGTAAGACCCAATCTCGTAGACCTTATAGATATGTCAAACTAACTATGAATTCTGGAAAATTAGACAAGCTAAATTTGAAATATCAAATGTGTACACTATCGGGTTACACAGATATAGAGATTTGAATATTTGATTTTGTGCCAAAGATTTAATTCCGTTATAACTAGAAAATGCAGGGATCAATCTATAGATGTTAGGTACTTTCCCAAAGGATGTTTCCCAAGAGGCAACTTCCTATGGGTATCTTCCCTTGTGACAACATCCCAAATGTGCAATTTCCCAAGCGACAACCTCAAAATTCAGTTCTAGCCGTAGCACTACCCCTCCCTACGCAGTTTTGAGCACCCCCCTCTCCTTTATACTCTTCAATCACCTGTCCTCTCGAAACCACCCACCACCCCTTCATGAATTTCAAGGGCGTCTCCAAAATCAACCATTTTCAAAAAAAGGGTAAAAAGTTCTTATTAAGAAACACACGAGCTAACTGATTGCAAATTATAGAAATAAACTGTTGAATGTTGTATGGCTGAAACTTTTTTCGGGACACCCTGTAAAAACCTGAATCGTTTAAATCTCCAGATGTGACGGATTCTTTACGCGCATATTTCAAGAATTATCTGGTGCGCTTTAGTATTAGAAACAGTGCAAAGTAGCAATATAACTGGTCTCGGGGGCAGATATTTATAGTGCAAAATATTTTGCGCACACTATCCAGTTAAATAGAAATATAAAAAATAATATTTCAGTAGAGCTGGAGTATCTTAAACCCGACTTGGATAATTTTACAATTTTTTCAGATTTGAAATGTCTGGAAAATGAAGGGAAAATTGCAGTGTCTGCTTCATTGTAGAAATAGTTTAGATTTTTATCTTTATTCAGAAAGAACTTTTAATCTTTAAAAAAAAGTTAGTACTTTTAGAGTTGAATACTTCTGGTTTAAATGACTTAACTTCAAAATTAAGTTTAAACTTAAATAAATCTACGTGACCTATACGCAGTATTATGATTATTATTAAAAACTAGCTTGGGAACCCAAAGTTGCCCAGGGGAGTCATGGTTAATCCCACCGTTTACCCGCCCCTTGTCGTAAATTACAATTTAAGATATTTTTCCCGATACAAGTACTCATTCAACTTTAAATCTGACAACCAAGCTAAGAACATGCCCGTGGCTCTCCTAAGTTCCCCAATCAAAATTTGAGGCAAATCGGTCAATGGGGTTCCTGAGTTATGATCGGACAAACAAACGAAGATTACTTTATGTATATATAGATGAATTTCCACATTTTAGTTGGAATATTTTAGTTCTACCGAACGCATTATCCATGTGATAGAGAGATAATTAAAACATTAGAAGATATGAATATTCTTGATAATATTTTTTTTTAGTTTTAAATCTAAAAGTATAAGCTCGAGTGCACGCATACTTTGTTGAAGCGCGAGCAGGTTTCTCCAGCTCCCTGACCGGGTGCGCGAAATTGAAGCGCGCTGGTCAGATCGTAGGTCAGATCGTGACATTGAAGCACGTAGGTCAGTGCGTTGGGGATCATCTTTTTCTCTTTCTGTAAAAACAATTTGTGAAATTGAAAATTTCAAGCAGTTTGTGTTGGAGGGTTTTCAACATTAAATTTAACATTAAAATCACTCCTCCGTTATCGGAAAACACTTCACTACATACCCCATCTACAACCCACCCCCCTGCCCTCTTCCTCCCTCCTCACCACCCCACGGCCAGTAATATTCTAGATATTCCAGAAAACCCTCCATATATCCCTCCATATCCTTATAACGGTGATCCTATCAAAATTTAAGGCCAATCACGGCAAATTAAAGGTCGTGGTTAGAAGTTAGTGTGCCTTAACTAGCTTTAGAACCCATTTTCATTAGGCGAAGATTTTCATATTTTCAATACTTTTTCGTTCGGCTATAAATTCTAAATATTTTGCTATAAATTCTAAATATTATGCTATAAATTCTAAATATTATGCTATAAATTCTAAATATTATGCTATAAATTCTAAACATTATGCTATTTTCGACGGATTTTGAACGAGAGATCAAAATATGAATGAAAATATTCCGATACAAACAGAATGTGTTTCCTTGTACAATACAGCTAGTTTTACAACAAAAATTGTTGGATCAATTGCCCCGTCTGTGTGTTACCATATAAACTATGTTTTCCAATCAATCATTTTCTAATCAATGCCATAGAAAATCGTTATAATTCAGGAGTATAAATAAATAATAGAAAAATTCAATTCACATTTTGTTTCGGCCCTAACACCCATCCTCCACCTCCCCTTTTCTCCAAACCTCCCAATTAAAAAAATAATTTAAAAATTGTTTTCCTTGTTTATAATCTTCATTATTTGGTAAACCAAGGTTAGCCAAACTTTTAGATTTCCAGAGTACAGGCTAAACAACACTTTATGTCAAGTAAAGAACATATTTAAAAAGGGAATTTCAACATAATTTTCTTCAAGCCCTGACAAACGCAGCTTTTAAAATAAGAAATTATTTCCAGAAAAGTAATCGTGAGTTTTATATCTCGGCCAAGCAAGAATATTGACTGAAAATCTATAGCGTCATCGTATTTCACATAAAGATTTAGAGAAAAATGTTAAAAAAGTGGAAAGTCACATTAAAATATGAGATTTGTTTTAGACAGCTTTTTTAAAAATAATTTTAAATAAAGTATTTTCCTTTCGTCTGACTCTTGGTTTCAGTTCCGGTTTTATCATTGGTGGATTTTCTGGAAGATTTTGTGAACTTTCAGAGAATTCTGGAGGATTTCTTGCTTCATCATTAATCAATGAATTGTACTGTACCGGCACTGTACTGTTTAATTGTTTGTTTTCTCCGATGTTGAATTGATTGATTGGTTGATGAATATCTGGTCTAGATTGTTGACTAGTGGTGTATTCAGCTGTCTAATGGATTACCAAATATGGATTGTAAGTGTGTGTATATGTTGGGGCCCAACTTAAAAACATTGTATTACTAAAATCTACAGGAATTGAGTCTTTGCCACAGACTCTGATTTTCTAATCCCTATATCTTTGCAACACAACGCCGTAGACCTTAGATATTTTAAACTATGAACTCTGTTATATCAAATTATCCAAGTTAAACATGTCAAATGTTACACAAATATAGGCATTAGAATATTTTATTTTGTGACAAAGACTCAATTCCTTTTGTGAACGAATTGACTGACTTATCCGAACTTAGGTCAAAACTTTTGTATTGTCAATCCTTGTTTCTTTTCTGTAGTTCAAATATGGGTTGCCATGGTGGTCAACCCCTGCAGGGATATTTCTATATTGATTAATCATATTTTGACCTCTAAACTAACATTATATCAGACAAAACTGATCTAAATAGGTTTAATTAGAGCTTGAACTAATTGAACTAATTGTGGGAACAAAACTGTTAATAATAAATGAGCGAATGAACTTAACTTGAAACGATTCATATAAGTTCCAAGATCTTGTAATCGAACAGTATTAAAGTATTCTAAGGTAAACATATCACATTTGACTTTTAAAAAAACGTAGTCAAAAACCCGAAATAGAACAAAAGAAGAAATGTAAATAAATAAATACAAAGAGTATACAGATACATAGAGGATACAGATTTACATAGAGAATACAGATACAGAGAGTATATAGATACAGAGAGGATACAGATAAAAGTGTATACAAATACAAAGAGTCGATCTTACAACACCTGTTTATCTTACATGCAGCAGTTTATCTTATAACCAGCTATTAATAAACACTAATCTGTTAATCTTACAACCACATGTTGATCTTACATTAGCTGTTGATCTTACAATCAGCTGTTGATCTTACAATCCGCTGTTGATCTTACAATCAACTGTTGATCTTACAATAAACTTTTAATATTACAAACAACTAGCTGTTAATATTACAATCTGCTGTTTAATATTACAATCAGCTGTTAATATTATAATTAGTTGTTATTAGCTGTTATTAGCTTAACATTAGCAAATAAAATTCATCCGTCCTTTACCTCCCCCTCCAGTCTTGAAGCCNTAGAATACAGTAGAATACAGTAGAATACAGTAGAATACAGTAGAATACAGTAGAATACAGTAGAATACAGTAGAATACAGTAGAATACAGTAGAATACAGTAGAATACAGTAGAATACAGTAGAATACAGTAGAATACAGTAGAATACAGTAGAATACAGTAGAATACAGTAGAATACAGTAGAATACAGTAGAATACAGTAGAATACAGTAGAATACAGTAGAATACAGTAGAATACAGTAGAATACAGTAGAATACAGTAGAATACAGTAGAATACAGTAGAATACAGTAGAATACAGTAGAATACAGTAGAATACAGTAGAATACAGTAGAATACAGTAGAATACAGTAGAATACAGTAGAATACAGTAGAATACAGTAGAATACAGTAGAATACAGTAGAATACAGTAGAATACAGTAGAATACAGTAGAATACAGTAGAATACAGTAGAATACAGTAGAATACAGTAGAATACAGTAGAATACAGTAGAATACAGTAGAATACAGTAGAATACAGTAGAATACAGTAGAATACAGTAGAATACAGTAGAATACAGTAGAATACAGTAGAATACAGTAGAATACAGTAGAATACAGTAGAATACAGTAGAATACAGTAGAATACAGTAGAATACAGTAGAATACAGTAGAATACAGTAGAATACAGTAGAATACAGTAGAATACAGTAGAATACAGTAGAATACAGTAGAATACAGTAGAATACAGTAGAATACAGTAGAATACAGTAGAATATAGTAGATTACAGTAGATTACAGTAGAATACAGTAGAATACAGTAGAAAATAGTTGAAGGAAAAGCTAAATACTAAGAACTGAATACTATAGGACTAGGGTGGATATAAATATAAATGATGTAACCACAAAGTAAAATGAATGATTCTGCAGTGTTATGGCGAAAATAAATATTTTAACTACAGACCACAGTTCATGTTAAACACCACAGTACATAGGTAGAGACCACAGTACATGTTAAACACCATAGTACATAGCTAGAGACGTTTGATGAAAAAATAATTAAGTATTTGTCACAAACTCTTATTTTCTAATCCCTATATCTCAGCAACCCAATGTCGCAGACCTTAGATGTTTCTGAATTCTGAAATATCAAAGGTTTACAAGATCAGGTTGCAAACATACAGGGATTAGAACATTTGAATTTGTGGCAAAGACTCAATTCCTTTATGTACATTTTTTACGCAATAGAAAAGGGATCTGGTGAACAAAGTACGTTATTTGCAAAGAGAACTTATGAATCATTGGACTTTTTACATTTTTTGGGGGCTTTTGGTGGTGGATTCTTTGAAAGAATGCATTTTTTACGTGGCCCATTTCTTCACCATTTTGCTCTCATCTTAATGTTCGGGCCCAATAGGAGGAAAATTGTCGTGTTTTGAGTTCTGATAACAGACACCATTACTGCCACAGATAATTAAGATACTGCGGCGAAAATGAAATCTAAGAATACGGAGTTTAACGGAAATAAAAACATGTCCTGGCGGGAAGCTGGAAACAGCGATAAAACGGGGCTAATGGATATGCGTAGTTTTAACTGCGGTAACATGTAGAAATCTTACAAACAGGGTGATCCATAAAGAATGAGTCTTCAGAAAAGATTTAACTGATTTTTACAGTCTTTTTCATGGTTTTTTTAATGACTGTAAACAATTGTTGTTTTTTTTTGCGAAATCTTTTATTTTATAACAATTTACAGAAAATGCTGGACAGATGCCCTGTGACCAGTGTTATGTTGATATATATATATATATATATATACATATAAATATATTTGTAAGTATAGGCACACATATACAAAACACATCATTTTATACTTTTTATAATTGATTCACGCAAAATTAAATGCTTTATAATTACTAGTATATAATGAAAAATATACAAAGTTAAAGAATGAGACAAAATTTACCAATCTTTTTTATGTTAAAAAAAAACTTTGCCAGCAACGGAAAAAAAACAATTTTGAAAAACAAATCTCTTGATGCAACAATCCAATATATCTGATGTTATTACTGAATAGAAAAGTTCCATACTATTTCCATATATAATTTATATTATTTAATACTATTATTTCTTTAGTTATTATACTATAGGGAATCAAATAGGATCCCAGGGGTCGGGGAATATAATTATGGTTTACCCCACACAATGAAAATCTAAGATTTAAACCAGAAAAGACCTAATTTTGAAAAGTGACAATTACCAATACAACGAAATCAAAAAGATCAAAACATAAAGTTACTAATAACTATTTACAACACTATTATTTTGGTTCGCAGTGTTATAAAGTTTTTAAATAGACATTTTTATTGAGAAGGTTCAAGCCTTTTTAGATTTTATTTTGTCCAGAGCTTTGGCAAGGGACAAAATATAATTTTTTTCCCATCTCCTGTGGCCGAATTAAAGAATTTGAGCGGAGGTTTCAATTTAAGCCGCGGTTTAAATATGGTTGGTTCCACTTAAAATTGTATCAAATGCTTCAAGATATAAGCCGGCGCTTAATTTAAACCGGGTTTTGGCGGATTTAAACCGTGGCTCAAATTCTTTAAATTCGGCCACCAGTCTTATTATTACCTTACTGGATTAAACTTTATCGTACTGTATAACAATAAAAACTGCAGGATCGTTTTTGTTGTGAATCCCTGTATCAAGCATTGATCTCCATATTAAGCAAATCTACGAATTAATTTTATTCCTCTTCGATATCCCATGGTGATAATTCCCTGCAGGGATTTCTTTAATTAAGAAATCAAGGATTTATTTTCATATTCAAAAGTGCCCACATTCGATATCGAGATCGAGCGTACAAGATTATGATACTTCACACAATAGTTCTGTGGTATACATCTCTTTGCTTTCTTTTACAAAATCTTTTAAATTCAACTTGCTGCATCAGCAGTGTGCTTACTGCCTAGTGCCTATGAACGAGGGGGGGCAGAGGGGAGGGGGACATGGAGATGGGAAGGGGGGGGAGGGTATTTAGTAATCTTCTCTGTAGATATGTATTCTCCTGCAGGGGTAAGGGTACCATTGATTCCCCTTCGAAATTTTTAAATCCCGTTGCAACAGCTCTGGGTTCCCAGGGATCTGAGAAACCATTTCTAGGGAGAAAATCTCGGTTCTGGAACCCCTTCAGATTCTGGTTTTGAGACCTATTTAAGTTCTGGTTTAGAGATCCTTTGATGTTCTGGAAAGAAGAACTTTTTTTAAGATGGTTTTCAAAAGGCCTGTTAAGAAGCAGTGATGATTTTGCGTAAGAAGATCAAATAAGCAAACAATTTCTATCAAGATTAGGAATTGAAGAATGCGTCAATTTGAATGTTTGTTCATGTCTATTTTGTTTGTCCTCAAATTGACATTGTAGTAGCTCCTCAAATTTTAAAATCACTGCTCTCCTAATTCGGTTTCTAGGAGCGCTTTCAAACGCTTCCTCAGAACTGATTTGACCTTTAAAAAACTGGTATCAAACAAAAAATATAAAAAATAAATGAAATTGTTTCTTTAGATTGTTTAACCTAATGGGTTTCCGTTTGTAGATCTGTAGCTGGGTTCCAGTCTTCAAAACATCAATATACATTTTAAATAACAGTCTAGGATGAAAACCTTGAAATTTTGACAAACTCAAAAATGCGTCAATTTATTTTTCACGCAATTGAGAAAAATTGTGAATCAGCTGCAGAAATGAATTTGCAAAAGAAACTTTAAGAAAAGTCGGGATGATATAAAATGTTTAAAGTTTGAAAAGTATATTTAACCTAAAGAGATGCTGTGAATGGTTGGTAGGTGGGGGTCCACTGAAGGAAATAGATCGAAGAATCAATGGTCTTTATTTTATATATTCTCGGTCTTATTTTAATATATATATATATAGGAGAAGGAGATGAAGTGGCTTGTTTTTTTACTCCTTTGATTATATGCCCATTAGAACATCGCCTAACCCGCTACACACTATACGTATCAATTGTATTACAAGAAAAAGTTTTTAAAATAAAAGAAAAATATTTTTTTTGAAGTACTGGGGACCAAAAATGAATTTGAGCTACATCGCTGAGCTACCTATTGCCAGTTCAAATTTGAACTACCGATTTAATGTTAAAGATAAAAGAAGGATTTAAATCGGTTATTCAAATTTAAACCGGTGTAAACAGTTCAAATTAATCAAATTCGGTCCCAGGTTTAATTTATTATGCGTTAAGAAAAAAACCCCAAAAGATTCTGTCCGAGAATGCGAGGAAACGTGTTCTACAGATTAAACCTGATTTATCTATCAGGAATATGCAGTGAAATGAACGCTGAACATCTGGTCAAAAATTATCCGAATGCGCGGAGCGTTACACTGATTAAACTTCACGTCAAGGGAACAAGTGGACATTAAGAAAAGTGGTTGAACACTGAAAATTGAGAAATTTCAAGAAAAGTGATAAGATGGGGAATGGAAGAAACTATAGGGGAAAGGAGGGAAATGAAAAGGGAAAGAGAGGGTAAATGAAGAAAGTTTAAGGACAAGGAAAGGGGGGTTAAAATGTAAGAAAAGCAAATGAAAGGAAAATGACAGTTAGGAAATATTGTTTTTTTATTGTGGTTCTAGGGGAAAATATTCAGTCGTACTAGCTCAGAGGGGAAATAGATCCGGAAGGGAGTTTTAAAGGGAGGTATTATTTCGCTCTCCATGAACAAAATGTAAACATTTTTTAGTCTGATCAAAAATATGCAAAATGCCTGGGTGGTCTCCGTTCTCTGGGAGGAACTGAAGTACAGGGGGGCTCACAAGAAACACCCCTTCTTTCTCGAAAGTGTGGTTCACCATTAAAAGCAGTTATTTCTTCCCAATCAGTTATATTTCGGTATTCACGAGGCAGGTCATGTGCTTGTTGTACATTTTGTACATGACGGTTTACCCAGTCCCCTTGTTTGTTTATGCCCAAGCCAGTCTGAATATTCGTGTCCCAGNGATAGATAGATAGATAGATAGATAGATAGATAGATAGATAGATAGATAGATAGATAGATAGATAGATAGATAGATAGATAGATAGATAGATAGATAGATAGATAGATAGATAGATAGATAGATAGATAGATAGATAGATAGATAGATAGATAGATAGATAGATAGATAGATAGATAGATAGATAGATAGATAGATAGATAGATAGATAGATAGATAGATAGATAGATAGATAGATAGATAGATAGATAGATAGATAGATAGATAGATAGATAGATAGATAGATAGATAGATAGATAGATAGATAGATAGATAGATAGATAGATAGATAGATAGATAGATAGATAGATAGATAGATAGATAGATAGATAGATAGATAGATAGATAGATAGATAGATAGATAGATAGATAGATAGATAGATAGATAGATAGATAGATAGATAGATAGATAGATAGATAGATAGATAGATAGATAGATAGATAGATAGATAGATAGATAGATAGATAGATAGATAGATAGATAGATAGATAGATAGATAGATAGATAGATAGATAGATAGATAGATAGATAGATAGATAGATAGATAGATAGATAGATAGATAGATAGATAGATAGATAGATAGATAGATAGATAGATAGATAGATAGATAGATAGATAGATAGATAGATAGATAGATAGATAGATAGATAGATAGATAGATAGATAGATAGATAGATAGATAGATAGATAGATAGATAGATAGATAGATAAATGCTGTGTTTAGATGAATAGGATAAAAATAGAATAATCCACATTACTGCAAAATGGTCCATTTTCCTTCTACTACTTATATAATCTGTAAACATTTTGTAGCAATTTTTGAAAATTTTTAAGTGCAGGGGGAAACTTTTAAAAAGCTCTTTTTACTATTAGTCGAACCTTTCCTTTTTTTACTTTTCTTCTTTTTCGTTTGAACGTAGTATCACGTGACCTTTATACCTTTATTCGATTAGTTCAAAGGAAGATATAGTCGTTATTTTAACTTCATTTTCAACATTTTCTTTCTTGTTTCTGTTGCATAAATCCGCGATTATTTTTACATAACATTTTCCTTACAAACATTTATTCAATATCTGAATTCTGTTATGAAGATAATTCTAGATTTGCTAAAATAATTCCTTTCGAAAATTCTAATTTCTCAAATAACACATTTTGCCATTTTGCAGATTTGAAAAAAGAAAATTGATATTTTTGGATAATTTTGCAATTTCGGAACCCTTCACTCCTAGCTTTATAAGCAGTCAAGCTTTAGCTTGAAATATTGCATATTATATATAGTACAAGTCATATACTCATTCAGAATATATAGCAGTAGGATACAGTAGAATACAGTAGAATACAGTGGAATACAGTAGAATACAGTAGAATACAGTAGAATACAGTAGAATACAGTAGAATA
>NW_019397021.1:0-654 GCF_000591075.1 Eurytemora carolleeae | reverse complement strand
ACACTTTTTAAACTGGGGAGGAGAGGGGAAGGGGGAGGGGAAGGAGGAGTGAAAGGGGGAGGGAAAGGGCAGGGTTGGAGAAAGGGATAAAATGGTTTCTAATGTAAATAAGCCAGACACATAAATATTTGACAAAGGATTTTAGGAATAAGGGGAAAATGATGTGCTGCTCTCAACTGACGAACGAATCAAAAGATAAGAAAAAGAGAAAATTAAAAAGCGTGAATATATCACAAACCATTCAGGGTAATATTACGAATTCATATAGAAGGACAAAATATGAAATTAAGAAATAAGAAAATTTAGAATGTTAATGTCACGACGGGCAGCCGTAGCACATTTGAATTTCCGAGGCGGGTCAACCTTTCCGGTCCCAGTTTGTACTGTATCGCCCGGACATTGGATAAATAAAGCAGAAACTCAATAGGACTAGGCGGTGCAACAAGGTTGACGCGGTCAGACTTTAGGTTGAATTTACTTTTACTAAAGTGACAGAGGTGCGTGATGTGTAATGAATTAATTTTAAGTTTAAATATAAAAAGCGGTAATAATTGGGCAATATGAATAAGGTTGAGTAAAAGTAAAGAGAGGATTAATAAGAAAATACAGAGAAAAAATGGATAAAAATGTGCATAGGGAAACCATTGAGGATGG
>NW_019397020.1:80408-115797 GCF_000591075.1 Eurytemora carolleeae | reverse complement strand
CATTTCATCCGCTCTTGCTATGTATTCTTATATGTGAGATTGGCTGTACATCACTTATAAATATAAACAATAGGAAATAAGAATAGGATAAATAGGAGAATTAAAGTTTACGATGATAAATGGATAAATAGGATGATTAAATGATAATTAGGATGATAAAATGGATAAATAGGATGATAAAATGGATAAATAGGATGATTAAATGATTAAAAGGATGATAAAATGGATAAATAGGATGATAAAATGGATAAATAGGATGATAAAATGGATAAATAGGATGATAAAATGGATAAATAGGATGATAAAATGGATAAATAGAATGATAAAATGGATAAATAGGATGATAAAATGTATAAATAGGATGATAAAATGGATAAATAGGATGATAAAATGGATAAATAGGATGATAAAATGGCTAAATAGGATGATAAAATGTATAAATAGAATGATAAAATGGATAAATAGGATGACTAAATGATAAATAGGATGATAAAATGGATATATAGGATGATAAAAACTAGAACTAAATATGACGATGAACTCTAGAAATAAGGATAAACAAAAGAAAAAAAGAGGATAAGAATAAGATGAGACTTTACAGACGACTGTACAGAATTATATATGTATAGGGTTACCCGCTCAGGATGAAACTTAAGCGACGAATGTTTGAAATTTGTTCAATCTTTTCTCTTTTGGTTCCTTCAACTGTAAACTTGTTTTATCTTTGTGAAACCATTTAGTGTATAATCTCTAGACCATAAGACAAGAAAAAGCTAAACCTTTAGATTATTATATTTTAAGATTTTTACGTCGTCATTGATAAAGTCTTTTCCTTTGTGGATTACCCTGTACATATACAGTTAAACCCTAAATGAGCCATACATCGAAAGAATTTATCAAATGTCGTCATGACAATATTTCAATGGGTTTTATATAGGGTTTCCATTTTTCCGGAAAAAAATTTCCATTTTGGAAATAGAATGATCCGGAAATTTGTTGCCTAAACCGGAATTCTGGGATAATTCCGGATCAAATGGAAACAGGAATGTTTATGGTTTACGTGACGTAAACTGGAAATTTTTCCGGGGTTTACGGAATGGAAACCGTAAACTGGAAATTTTTCCGGGGTTTACGGAATGGAAACCGTAAATCTCAGTATTTGCGAAAATAAATAAATAACCCTGAATATGCGGGAACAGTAAGAAAGAGCTCCATACAATCATTTAATCAAAAAACTTAATATCTGTAAGATTCCATTTTCATAGTGAAGAATACGACATTTAATAAGTTCTTTCGATGTAGGGCTTATTTAGGGTTCAACTGTAGTATAAACAGGAAGATACAAGCTATACGAAAAAACAATTAGATAAATGTAAGTTTAAGAAGAAAACAGTAAGAGGATACATCCTAAGGATGAATAATGAAAAAGACGATACAAGATTTTTAAAAATGGATTTTAACAAAGAGAAACCAGGATGAAACAAAAAAAGATGTTTAAGAAGCAGATTAAAAGTTTTCTAATGAATGAATCTGAAGAATGAGAAGGATGAATGTGCAGGAAAGGTGCGTGCAGACACAGGAACGGTTGAAGGCGCGTGCTTTGTTAATTTGAAATGTGAGAGTAAACCAAGAGTAAACCCTAGAGAAATTTCTTCGTGCTTTTTTACGTTCTTGGTACACGGTTAGGAGCATGGTAGGAGCTCATTATACTGGTGTCAGGATTGCATATCTCTGTACACGGGTAGGATCTCATTATACATGCATTATACTGGTGTCAGGATTGCATATCTTTAAAACTTTGCATCTCCACTTCTCTAAACTATCCTTATGAATTAGCATTGTAATACCTAATACCTGCTAGAGTTTATTTTATGAAAACGATAAATAGCTGTAAAAATGTGTCTGTAATGTCTCCGCAAGATGAACAGTGAAAACGAACTTCAGTTTACTCTGTTTGTATGCTGTAATTTTCTTGTTTTACTAAGTACAACCGTATGCAGTCAAAACATAAACAAGCAAATTGTAAACATAGCTGACGAAAATCTTACGAATTATAGCTTTCTCAGTAGGTATCACTATACTAAATAAAAGAATTATTTGAAAAGACGATATCGAATTCTCACCGAATTCCCATGTTTATTAGGACACCCTGTATTAATGGCCCTAAAAAATCCCCGAAACTTTTTCTCTCTCAAAATCTTAAGTTCAGAAAAACAAAAATGTATATATATTATTATAATCAAATTCAAAAATTTTGTAAATAGTGAATAACAGAATCACAGAAATTGTTTTAGGAAAATTCGCAATTTTCAGTTCTGGTCTAATTTTTAAGGAAAATTGTTTTTCAATGGCTCCTAAGTTTTCAACTAATCAGCGTATATTTATAACTTTAGTATACAAAGAAGAAAGGAACTAGAGGATTTTAAGAACTTTTCTTTAAAAATTAGACCAGAACTGAAAATTGCAAATTTTTTTACTACAATTTTGCAAATTTTCAGTGATTCAATCTTTATAAAATTCTAGAATTTGATAGAAACAACATATATAAACATTTTTGCTTTTATGAACTTTTGATTTTGAGAGAAAAAAAGTTTCGCGGATTTTTTTTTGACAATTTGGGTACCAACAAATAAAAATTATCAAAAAATGTTGAAAAAATACTATACAGAATAATTACACAAGAAAAGGTACAATTTTATATATATATATATACATATATATATTGGTGCAATGTTTCCAAGTGTTTGAAAAATCCATGCCGCGTTAAACTTCGTAATTTTCTTAATTATTTGTGCACGAACCAATGTCAACCAACCCAGGGTAGAACTGCTAGGGTTGAAGGGTAAGGGTGGAGAAGGGTTCAAGGGTATCCCGGAGTAATAAATTAATTAATGATTGAAAGGTTGACACCTTCATTCACAATCTCCCTTCTTAGCCCTTAATCAGTCCCCCCCCCCCCCGACCATGGGCCACTCAACAGTGTGTGGGGTGGTAAGGGTTTAAGGATCAATGATTGATCCAAAAGTATTATCTTTTATCTACGTTGTACAAAAGCTCTGGAGCTATTACAAGTTCACCATTTTGTCCAAACCGTGTTAATTTTTCTCTTCCTTGTTCCTATGTTAATATTTACCAAGTCATTAAAATCTTTTTATTAGATATTTACTCTCGTCTGTCAATGCACCTTCTGTTCATTTTTCATTGTTTATTCTGAAAAGGGTTCTGCCGGGTTTCAGTTCAAACTATCTGTTAAAATCAAAATAAAAGTTTGGGGGTTCAAGTATTTTTATATTAGCAACATCTCTGCCAACAAAATGTTATGGTCAGAGGCAACGCCTAAGCAGTAAATGAAACTAATTTTAAAGGTTATTTCAAGAAATATTTCAATCAATAAGTGTCATTAATGATTTCCAAAGTATCGCCTATATATATTATTCCTTTTGAGAAAAAAACTTGTTTCCAAAATGAGAAAAACCACGATCATTTGTACTATAGAAATCCACGTGTTGCATGTTAAGAAACTATACAGAATGCAGATGATCAATTATAATAAAAATGTAATGTTTTAAACCGTGAAACTCTTTGAATAATTAAGAAATTGTTCTTTAGATCGTGGTTTAGTAACCCTTGCTCCTGGTGCAGCCTACAATACAGAGAATGCAAGTCGTGAGTCGGAACCTTTCAGAGCAGACATCTAGGCCAGACAGGGGTCAACTGCGTTACATGGACCTTTCGACCAACTTTCAAGATATTTAGTCTTCCTTTCACTTTTATACCAGGATATTTAGTTTTCCTTTCACTTTCATACCAAGATATTTAGTTTTTCTTTCACTTTCATACCAAGATATTTAGTTTTCCTTTCACTTTTATACCAGGATATTTAGTTTTCCTTTCACTTTTATACCAGAATATTAGTCTTCTTTTCACTTTTATACCAAGATATTTAGTTTTCCTTTCACTTTTATACCACAATATTAGTCTTCCTTTCACTTTTAAACCAGAATATTAGTCTTCCTTTCACTTTTATACCAAGATATTTAGTTTTCCTTTCACTTTTATACCAGAATATTAGTCTTCCTTTCACTTTTATACCAGAAAACTTTGTTTTCAGACGGTCAATTTACCCCCTCGACGCGACAACGGTTTAACCACAGACGTTGGATAGTACATCAATATTATTAGTATAGAGATTGACAACGATTTCCCGCTTCTTCGTCTGGTAGTAAGGAGGCAAAAGAAAGATAAGAGTTTCGTAGAACTGCACGATGGTAAACCGACCTTAACGATGTTAGATAATCTGAAACTCTGTAGGTTCATGCAGCTGTCTAAGACGGAAGAGAAGAAATATTACCAACGTTTTATATAAACCACAGAATAGTTTGCCAAAACTTATCGTCTTAATGGTCTCTTATATTAAATTAATATTCTTACTCTTCATGAGCTAAACGCTAAAATCCGAGAGGAGCAATATTATTGAGAAGTAAAACTTTAGTAGTTTTAAGAGAGAAAATATATTGAGAATGGGACTGGATAGTTTTCCAGAGTATCCTGGAGTAGGATGAGTAGACTGGTCTACGGTATCCTGGAGTAGGATGAGAAGACTGGTCTACGGTATCCTGGAGAAGAATTGATTGACTGCTGGTCTATGCAGCGGATACAATATCAAGTTGAATCCATCATCTAAGTTTATATGTTGATACTGATCCAAAATGTACCTAAGAAGATTGGAAAATATGATAAATCGTTTTCCGGATTTTGTATAAAATTTAAAATATTATTTATTACCATTTATATAGTTGTTCCTAAGTGTATCACAAGGATACAAATTCCTTCGTGTATCATAGGGATACGAGTTCCTTTGTGTATATCTTAAGGATACAAGTTCCTTAGTGGATCTAAAGAATACAAGTTCCTTCGTGTATCTCAAGGATACAAGTTTCTTAGTGTATCACAAGATAAAGTTCCTTAGTGTATTTCTTAAGGATACAAGTTCCTAAGTGTATCACAAGGATACAAATTCCTTCGTTTATCACGAGGATACAAGTTCCTCTGATACCTAAGATGCAATATGAATAGTTTAGAACATATCATTACACTTTTTGTTTAGATCAATAGCGCTGGATTATGTCTACTAGAAAACTGATCTAAACTTGATCTTCCTCCCTCGTGATCTCACAAGAAACCATCCTAATGAGATCGTTATAAGAAACAACCTTCAACCAGACATTGTTCAGTTTTTTTCAATATAATATCAGTTCTTTTCATCTTTCTATCTTCTTCCTTTTTCAATATAATATCAGTTCTTTTCATCTTCCTATCTTCTTTCTTTTTCAATATAATATCAGTTCTTTTCACCTTCCTATCTTCTTTCTTTTTCAACATAATATCAGTTCTTTTCATCTTCCAATCTTCTTTCTTTTTTCATGATGTCAAAGTGATCTAAGGGTTGCAAGCTCTCACGGAAAAATCTATAAGAATTTATTTAGCTCATTACTTCTTGAAAACTAAAGCTGAAACCAAGTGCTTGATAGTTCTAAATGATAGGAGTACAAAACAGTAGAAGTAAGTTATAAAGGTAAAATCAAAGGCCTAAGCGTTTAGACATTTCAAAGTCGATCCATTAATTAAAATAATCCTTCCTTCTTTCCGTTTTACTCTTCCTTTCTTTCCCCAAACCTAAGGTGGAAGGAAGAGAATGAATTGAATGGAATAAATGGAATGAATCGCCAGAAACTTTCTTGTTTTATTTATTCTTACTGTTTTTGCTATCTGGCTGAAAACATGATTTACTCTAGATACAATTATTAATAAAGTAAAATGTTGTTTCACCCTATTCCCCTTTTTTGTTCCTTTTTTCATTTTCCTCTAAACTATTAAGTTTCTCCACCTATTCAGTCGTCTTTTTCGCGGCATCACTCTTTTTCCATGTATTCTTGATCAGTTGCTTCAAACTCTAATAATACAATCTAATTATCTGAATCATCAAAGGTTTACGACATCATTTAGTAAAATTAGAGTTTTTAACCTTTTCTCCGATTTAGTTTCTTTCTGATTCTATTTCCTCCATTTTTTAGCTTATATTATGCTTATTCATCTCTTTCTTTATCAGATTGTTTTTTCCTTTGGAAGGAAACTGAAACTTGCCTCATACTCTTACTATAAAATCCCCATAACTTTTCAACCTGATGGTGGAAACCTTTGATACTTCAAAACTTTTCTTAATTTTAATTTTTCACAATTTATAGTTTGAAATTTAAAACATCAAGGACTTCAGGTTGCAAATATATAAACGCAGAGACCTTCTCCAGCATCCCGCAACCTTATCCAAGTTTCTATCTTTCTCCTTGTTCTACTTTTTTCCAACTTCTTTTCCTCTCAGTCATTTCCCCACTAGGCTTAGAATATAAATCCTAGTTGGGAACCCACCCCACCCAAACCTGCGGTTTCTCTCATTCATTAGCATACTCTGACATCGTGCATATACAGGGTGTCCCGCGAAACATGACAAATGGTGAATGGTTTTGAATGTCTTCTTCCATATACTTTATTAGATATTACAGACTTTTTTCACTTTATTTCGTTAACAAACTCTTTTACTCAAATATATTTTACTTTGAAATAAATTTTCTATAAAATTACTGCCGTGTTTTATTTTTACTATTCTCTTTTGTATCAAAGAACTCAACAAATTATGGAAGAAGACATTTAAAACTATTCACCAACTGTCATGTTTCTTGGGACACCCTGTATATAGAGGGGTAGATAGATAGATGGATACAGGGGGGCCAGGAGGTTCAAATAATCAGAGGAATTAAGAAGAAACTTTCATACCTTTCATCATCTTTCAACGTTAATCAATCTCAAGTGTATCTTTAAAAATGAAAAAGAGTGCTTGTCACAAACTAAAACTTTTCTAATCCCTATATCTTTCCAACCTGATGGTGTCAGCATAGAGATATTTCAAACTTAGCTTATTTTCTCTAACAGAATTCATAGACTTTTTAGACTTTTATGACTTAATATCTCAATTTATATATTGTTTGGGTGTCTGTCTGTTTGTTTGTCCGATCATAACTCAGTAACCCCTGAACCGATATGCCTCAAATTTTGATTGGGGAACTTTGGATAGCCACGGGAGTTTTCTTAACTTGGTTTTGAGATTCTAAATTGAGTGGGTCGACTCTTATCAGGAAAAAAAAGCTAAAATCGTAATTTACAACTAAGTGCGGGTAAACAGCGGGAGTAAATATGAGTGACCTGGGCAACGTTGGGTTCCCAAGTTAGAATAAACTTAATTTGTAGTGTTTATTGTCTTAAGATGATTGATGCATTACAAACTCTCAAAATATAAATTGCGGAAAAAACATTTGTACTTTTGTTTTAATGTAGCCCAGCTGATTGATGACAATTTTCTCTGTGTTTATTGGGACACCCTGTAGATAGATGGATAGATCGTTTAAAAGGTAGAAAGTATATATATTAATAAACATAAATTTGAACCCACACAGACACATAGGTTTAGTATAACTATTAAATCAGACACGGTTTGCTATTATAAAGATAGGACTAATGTTTTGCAAACCTCCTCCTACTCCCTTTATTTACATAGCATAAGGAGGGAAAACTACAATACGGAGATTCCATTCCTTTATAGGATACAGCTTGCAATGTGTATTATGATGTGCATCACAAGGATACAAACTCATTAGTGTATCACAAGGATACAAGTTCCTTACTTTATCACGAGGATACAAGTTCCTTAGTGTATCACAAGATAAACTTCCTTTGTGTATATCTTAAGGATACAAGTTCCTTAGTGGATTTAAAGAATACAAGTTCCTTCGTGTATCTCAAGGATACAAGTTTCTTAGTGTATCACAAGATAAAGTTCCTTAGTGTATTTTTTAAGGATACAAGTTCCTAAGTGTATCACAAGGATACAAATTCCTTCGTGTATCATAGGGATACGAGTTCCTTTGTGTATATCTTAAGGATACAAGTTCCTTAGTGGTTCTAAAGAATACAAGCTTCCTAGTGTATCGGAAGGATAAAAATTCCTAAGTGCATCACAAGGATACAAGCTCCTCAGTGTATCTGAAGGATACAAATTCCTTAGTGTAACACAAGGATAAAAGTTCCTTACTAAGTGACAATGATACAAGTTTCTTAGTGTATTACAAGTATACAAGTTTCTTGGTGCATTACAAGATAACGTTCCTTGGTGTATCACAAGGATACAAATTCCTTCGTGTATCATGGGGATATCACAAGCTCCATAGTGTATCACAAGGATACAAACTTTACAGTCTATTACAAGGATACTTAAGCTCCAAAGTGTATGATCGGAAGTTTTATTTCCATATTTTATTTTTGCCTGAATGTTTACTCCGCCAATTAGGCAAAAAATAGTTTAAAAGATTAAACATGTTCCTGCAAAATGAATTAGCTTATTTTTCAAACAAACTGTAAATTAATAATGATAATTCATACGATCCCTATTTTCTTGTTTAAAAGCAGTTCCACCTGTTCTCCAGTATGGTGTATAGGTAGAGGGCTAGTGTGTTGGATATAGCGGAGAGATGAGCCGGGATACTAGTGATCTCAACGCCGGGGTTCCAGTCATCTAAACGCTACTCAATACACCGCAGTCATTGGACGGATGTCCGGTCAGTAGGTGTTGAAGGAACCGAACAGATCTAGTGAATATATGCTTGTATATCATACAACGTTTTATTAGAAGGTGAGTACTAAGGAGAAGTTACAATTATTCCTTAGCAGTGATTTCTGAATTTATAAATATTTTAGAATTCTGTTCAAAACTTTGGGCATTATTCTAAGTTTGATTTAATCATCACATAAAGGGATAAGGGTTGAGTTGTGGTTTTTTACCATTTCCGAAAATCTAACAAAATTATCTCAACTGTCGTAAAAAGTTCTCTTGAACCATGACCTTCCGTTCCCCCTTCTCCCTTATTCTCAAATCTCAGGATATCTATGCCACTTAATGTAATCTATACTCACATATTCACACAGTTTGGTCCCAACCTAATAGGGGAGTAACATTAATCAGATTTAATCATGCGAAACCCAAACCTATATTGTTCTCCGGGTACTCTTCTAGATCCTAGCTTGGAAATTCAAGATCATTTTTCATCCTCGTAATCTCACACAGACCAATGAAATATTTCATTCCCTGCAGTAAGTGAAGACATATCTCAATACCAATACATATAGAAATTAATATATAGAATATTAAATAGTATTCCCAATATAGAAATTAATATATAGAATATTAAATAGTATTCCCAATATAGAAATAATATATAGAATATTAAATAGTATTCCCAATATAGAAATATATGCATCACGTCAAAGTAAAGTAAACTTCAGGTAAGATTAAAATATTATATGTTTTTATCAATACTCCTCTTCTTGAAGAAGAGAAATGTTTTGAATTGCTAATATTTCCGAATAAACCATACCTAAAATTTGACCGTCTCCTCTTGGTTAGTTTGCAGTGATATATATTCTAACTTTATCAAAACCACTCAATCAAAATATCTATACTTTATTCAGAAGTTATCTTATTTTTATTAATTCCAAACATGAATAAAAAATAGTTTTCAAAAAAAGATTATTTCCAATATATAAATTTCAATACCGATCGTATGAAATACTTTTTAGATGACCTACATATATTTGTAAGTATACTGTTAAATAAAATATCTATGTGTGCGCAATTCACACTTTTGTGCGTCCTCAATAGACGTATCGACGTTCTTAATAGTGCGTCCTTAAAATGTGTGTCCACAATGTGCATCCTCAATGTACATCATAAGCTGTGATATTTGAAAACTATTGCTCCAGATATTCGGCGCCTTTAGAATCATTCTTTCTGTTTGATTGTATTACTAATTTCAAAAGTTTAAATATCCATGAATTTATTTTATTTATTACTTAAAAACTGCAAATGCGCGAGAATATATGAACTTACAGGTATTGCAGAAATAAATTCTCCGCTGTCAAACTTTACCAACAGACTGCAAACGTAAACATGTATTGAATTGAATGTAATAATCTCATATTCTCCTCCCTTATTTCACAGCAATTCTTAAATGATAGCTCTTACTTCCACCAACCTCTAGATCAAGATACGGAGTAACTATGTATCTTCTCAACCCACCCATTATTGATAAATTTGCACACCATTAAAGTAATTCAACCAAATTGTTGGTAAAAGCAGAATTATCGTCTAGTCGAATTATTATACAGTGTGTCCCACGAAATATGGCAATATAAAGACGACCAGAGGGCAGAACTGTCGTGTTGTGCATTTTGTTTCAAACGTTGATCTCCATCTTAAATAATTAATTTTTATCCTCTTTGATATCTCGTGGGGGTCATGCAGGGATAACTTTAATGTCGGGATAAAGCTCCGATCCTAAAATTCGAAGGTCCCCACATTAGATATCGAGATCAAACATTTAAGATTAACGGTGCTCCATACAAAAGTTCCGGTTTCAGGTCTTATATTTGAGGTATATTTCCAGTTTTTTAAGAAAAGTAAAATACAATTTAAACAGTAAACTAGTTTATATGAAATATTTTGTACGGGTAGTTTTAATCAGGGTTGGATCCAACTAAAACACTTCATACAAATTAAATATTAACTTTAACTTTCATATTTTGTAGTTCACACTGGGTATCCATTCTGTTTTTCTGAGTCTAGCTTTATATATGAAATATTCAATCTTGATACCAGATATCATAGTATTAAAATTATATCATTCAACCCTTTATGCAATGTACTTTCTCCATTGTCTTTTTATTTCTCTTGATACCGATTGTATCTCCATATTGTATCTATTATTCATCTTTATCAAGATTTTATCCTGATACCGGATTCAATCTTCGTATTTATCTGGAGATGCTGAAATTGATCTTGAATCTTGAATCAAGAAATTAATCCTTTATCTGGACGAGCTGTCAGAAGAGAATCCAACTTCTTTGGTCAGATCTTGGTTTTTACTCGTTAGTTTTTTATCCTTGTGTTCTCTCGTGATATGATTCCGATCTTATACTCTCTCTTTCCTCACGTTCAGTCGGATTTAAATACTGGGTTCAGGTTCAATTTCAGGTTCTAGGTCTGCATAGGTTCATGCTGAGGTTAAGGTTTAGGTTCAGACCTAGAACTGAATCATATAGATAAATTAGGTTTAGGATTAGGTCCAGGCTCAATTTTAATCTTTTGGTTCTTTAGGTTTTATAAAAGAGTAGCTGAAGGGCCCGGCGTTGCCTGTGGAAAAATTTAAAATAAAAAAATACACGTAGCTATAGCTTTATTTGTTATTGTTCAATGTACTTGTCCATGTAGCCAGAGATTCATTCGTAATTGTTCAGTGTACGCTGTACATGTAGCCAGAGGTTCATTCGTAATTGTTCAGTGTACGCTGTACATGTAGCCAGAGGTTCATTCGTAATTGTTCAGTGTACGCTGTACATGTAGCCAGGAGGTTCATTTGTTATTGGTTAGTGAACATGTAACTGAAGATGCGGTTTTAGTTGTAGATTAAGCAGCTTTTGTTATATCTTTACTGTAACTAACTACAATTCAATTTATATTTTGTTATATCTTTACTGTAGCTAACTACAATTCAATTTATATTTTGTTATATCTTTACTGTAGCTAACTACAATTCAATTTATATTTTGATGTAAAGCAAAGTTTACTTGTGATACAGGACTTATATGAAACAGCGTTTATTGTAAATGTGAAATGTACTTGTAACTATAGGAAATGTACTCAAAGCATCAGGCTTTGTTGTAACAATACATGTGTCAGTGTACTGATTTGAAGTGTTTGTAAATAATAAATCTCATGTATTTGAGCTGGAAACAATGGAATCAGTATGAGCTGTAGATATAATTACTGTCACATTGTGTATGGAAAACCTTAGTTCTTATGCAAACCAATACAACAGGAAATATATATATACTCGTCTTCGTATTGAGTTCTCAACCCTTTCAAATATTGAAAATAAATCAGTTTAGTTTCCGGATAAACTTACCGTCATTTCCGGACTTATTGGGATTCTTTAGCAATACATAATTTTCTTAATTCTTGACGAAAGAAACACAATCAAACTTATTTTTGAACTTATATATAAGATGAACTTATAAGATCTTTTGGATACAGGATGAACTATAAACCTTCCCTGGAGACAGGATGCACTAACCTAACATTTTCAAGATACAGGATAAACTAACCTTTCCTAAAAACAAGATAAACTAACCAAACCTTTCCTAGATACAAGATAAACTAACTTAACCTTTCCTCTATACAGGATAAACTAACCTAATAATTCCTAGATACAGGATAAACTAACCTAATAATTCCTAGATACAGGATAATTTAACATAATAATTCCTCTATCATGGATAAACTAACCTAATAATTCCAAGATACAGGATAAACTAACCTAATAATTCCTAAATACAGGATAAACTAACCTAATTACTCCTAGATACAGGATAAACTAACCTAATAATTCCTATCTATAGGATAAACTAACCTAATAATTCCTAGATTCATGATAAACTAACCTAATAATTCCTAGATTCATGATAAACTAACATAAAGAGAGAAGTACAAAAATCACATTTTTTTCGGAACAAGCTATCTTCTTAAGTTAAGGTTGACCTAATTACTCTCAGCACGATATTTAACCCTCAGAATTTATTAAGATAGATATGTTTATATAACATAAAATTTACATATATATAGATCCTGTATAACTATTTATATTTATAAGTTGATAAGCATAGAACCAACAGTAGAACATAAACTTTTATGAATTTGACGTCGCATAGGGTAACCTCATAAATTCCGAAAGATATCCTGACGTTGCTTGATATTTATCCTAGGTCAACTTATATCTTTATATAATTTTATATATATTTAGATTAGAACTTACTTATTTGTGTTATCTGTTATATCCTCATAGATTGTATTTATATTGCCTTTGAGGGATTTATAAATACGTTTGTCTCTGTCCTTTTGTTTGTTCCTGTCCTACGTTTGTCTCTGTCTTTTGTTTGTCCCTGTCCTACGTTTTTCCCTGTCTTGCGTTTGTTTCTGTCCTACGTTTGTCCCTTTCTTGCGTTTGTTTTTGTCCTACGTTTGTTCCCCTGTCTTACGTTTGTTTCTGTCCTACGTTTGTTGTTTCTGTCCTACGTTTGTCTCTGTCCTTTTGTAAGTCCCTTTCATACGTTTGACTCTATCCTACCCTCGTCCCTGTCCTACGTTTGTCTATGTCCTTTTGTTTGTCCCTGTCCTACGTTTGTTTATGTCCTTTTGTTTGTCCCTGACCTAAGTTTTTCCCTGTCCTACGTTTGTCCCTTCCCTGCGTTTGACTGTCCCACGTTTGTCCTAGGAACCTAGATAGTTCTCTAGTATAACCCCTACTTTATGTTGATGTCATTTTGTTCACATTTACAAATATGTCGGATACGGACTACGGATATCTGTATATTGTCCAGCTGTCCAAACTGTGAACAATTGGACAAATATAAACTATAATTATATTTGTGGAGGTCTAAACACGAAACCCTGTAAAATTTTCCTCCGAGCTGAGAGGAAAATTACGGTCAACAAGAGAGACAAGATTCCTCAAAATATTTAGGGTTTCTTCTCAAGGTCTCGCCTATTCACTGGTCTGAAGGCATCCTAATAGGATTTTATGGCTGGGCTTGGACACGGAGAAAACTTTCTTTACATCCCCAATTCTAAATCCGTCCTTTAAATCCTAGTTTGAATAGGATAACGATATAATGGTGTGTGTTGGGGGGNAAGCGTCGAGGTCTCTTGAAAATGCGCGAAGGCCCGACGGTGAAGCTGCAGAGGGAGGGGGGACCGGTTCTAGCCTATATCCTACTTTCACCCGGTCAAAATTGGGCGCCAAGGTATTTAAAGGATATAGTTGGGAAACAAATTGAAATATGAGATTATTTCCCAATTCTTTTTCCAATTCTTTTTCCAATTAAATTTTGAAAGTAGAAATTGAATTTCTGATCTTGTTATCTTAAGTTTAGAATGTACTTGATCGCAATTTGCAATATTATAATGATAAGAATGAATGAGAAATATTAACATTAACTTTAACATTAACGACTTTTTTGGCACCTAAAGCGCAGACTAACAGGGTGCAACCCCCCCCCCTTCCCCCATCCCATACACCACACTAAATTGTTATTTTGTTCCTAAAATATTTTTGAGTTATCTGCATCTTCCTCTTCTTTTTACTCTCGTTCCTGTTACGCAATGGAAAAGCGTCGAAAATTCTAATTATTCCGGAGATACTCCACGCTGTATAAATTGAATATTTTAAATTTCTCAATTAATTGATAAAACTAAGTTCTCTTTCTCTATCTCTCTCTCTCTCTTGGTATTCAACTGAGCAGAGATAATGCATTTTAAACCCTCTTCACTCATTTTACTACAGATTTCTCCTACACTTCTCTTCACTTATATATCACCGTATATTCTATAATGTTTCTTCACTTCTTATACATTTACTTCTTTTATATTCTCCTACACTTCTCTTTACTTATATATCACCCTATTTTCTATAATTTTTCGTTACTTCTTATACATTTACTTCTTTTATATTCTCCTACACTTCTCTTTACTTATATATCACCGTATATTCTATAATGTTTCTTTACTTCTTATATATTTACTTCTTTTATATTCTTCTACACTTCTCTTTACTTATATATCACCGTATATTCTATAATGTTTCTTTACTTCTTATACATTTACTTCTTTTATATTCTCCTACACTTCTCTTTACTTATATATCACCGCATATTCTATAATGTTTCTTTACTTCTTATACATTTACTTCTTTTATATTCTCCTACACTTCTCTTTACTTATATATCACCCTATATTCTATAATGTTTCTTTCCGTATATTCTATAATGTTTCTTTACTTCTTATACATTTACTTCTTTTATATTCTCCTACACTTCTCTTTTTATACTTCTCCCATACTTCTAGTAATTTAAATGACTCACCAATGTACTATTCTTAATGCTACCCTTAAAAGGCTTTTTTTCTGCTCAAGAGTAAAGTAGATTTCAATGTTTTCGTGTTTTAAAAAGTTTTATTTTCGTTTGCATGGTTTTTTGCGCATTTCTTTGCTTTAGAAACCATGGAGAAATTATTGAAATTAAACATTTTTGAAGCCATTAATGTTCAGAGTAAGGTTTCAAGAGTACTGTTGTGAATTGGGTATGTAACGTTTCTTTTTTTTGCGTCAATGAAGGGCTCCTTAAAATGAAGACGACAGTCCCTTTAAGGATCCGATTTTTTCTCTTCTCCGTCCTTTTCTTTCGTTAAATACATTCCTGCACTTCCTCCATTTCCTTCCTGTTTTTGTCTCATTGATTCTTTTTCCGTCGTTTCGTATTATTTACCGGTTCTTTTTATTTAAGTCTTGTTTCTGCCCCCCCCCCCCCCATCTATCTCTCTCTATCTCCATATAAAGGTTTAAAAGTCCGTATATGGGAGATCTTATTCTCTGAACTAGGCGTTGTCGGTGTGGGTTTAAAACCAAATCAAAATTTGAATTTCCCGAGTATCTGTTTTCCCCTTGACCTCTAGTCTCCACCCGTACTGACCGAAACCTGTTCACAGATATACAGTATCTAGTGCAGGGTCCGGAGAAGGTCTTACGCAACCTTTGCATTCCTCTTATCCGCTCCCGTCCGCAGAATAATTTCCTTCGGGATTAAAGTATTACTTAGATGTAATCTTAATTGAATAAATAAAACACCTCATAAGTCAGAAGATTTAAAACAATTTCTTGAAATAATTCTTTAACTAGTTTTTTTATTTCGGGAGGAAGGGTTGGTTTTAAGACCAAAGTATGTCCAGTTGAATAATAGGAGAATGAGCGGAACTTTGCACGGTTTTTATCCCTAATGTGCGTTGTTTTTGTAGGCGCACAGGGAAAGGTCGAACTTTACATTCTTGTTAAACGTCCTAACTTATAATAACTCTTGGAGGACATAGGCCATAGGGGACACAGGAAAAGGATAGATTGTGGATATATTGTAGACCTAAAGAGATGGAGTGGATACACGTTGTAGACCTTGAGACATGGAATAGATATATATTGTAGATCTAAAGAGTTGGAGTGGATACATATTGTAGACCTAAAGAGATAGAGTGGATACATATTTTAGACCTAGAGTGATGGAGTGGAATCATTTTGTAGACCTAGAGAGATGGAGTGGATACATATTGTAGACCTAGTAGATGAAGTGGATACATATTGTAGAACTAGAGAGATGGAGTGGATACATATTGTAGAACTAGAGAGATGGAGTGGATACATATTGTAAAACTAAAGAGATGGAGTGGATATATTGTAGACCTAGAGAGATGGAGTGGATACATACTGTAGAACTAGAGAGATGGAGTGGATACATATTGTAGAACTAGAGAGATGGAGTGGACACATATTGTAAAAATAAAGAGATGGAGTTGATATATTGTAGAACTAGAGAGATGGAGTGGATACATATTGTAGAACTAGAGAGATGGAGTGGATACATATTGTGGAAGAAGAGAGATGGAGTGGATACATATTGTAGAACTAGAGAGATGGAGTGGATACATATTGTAGAACTAGAGAGATGGAGTGGATACATATTGTGAAAGAAGAGCGATTGAGTGGATACATAATGTAGAACTAGAGAGATGGAGTGGATACATATTGTAGAACTAGAGAGATGGAGTGGATACATATTGTAGACCTAGAGAGATGGAGTGGATACATATTGTAGAACTAGAGAGACGGAGTGGATACATATTGTATAACTAGAGAGATGGAGTGGATACATATTGTAGAACTAGAGAGATGGAGTGGATACATATTGTAGAACTAGAGAGATGGAGTGGATAAATATTGTAGAACTAGAGAGATGGAGTGGGTACATATTGTAGAACTAGAGAGATGGAGTGGGTATATATTGTAGAACTAGAGAGATGGAGTGGATACATATTATAGACCTAGAGAGATGGAGTGGGTACATATTGTAGACCTAGAGAGATGGAGTGGATACATACTGTATTTTCTTCTCTCAAATTGAGTTTCCGACGAAGTTGAGGTTAAAATTCAAATATTCTGTCCCGTCCTAAAAGTCCTAATCGCGAGCTATGTGCAATCTCATATGATATGATTCACCCTGCTTAGTATACATTTAGTGCATTTATAAGTCACTACGGGTTTATACAAGTATTTACACCAGCTAAGTTCAATCCAATGTGATAGAAACACCCAGTATATCCTTGCAATCCGATATAATGTTAGACACCCTGTATAGCCTTGCAATATAATAAAATTTGAATCACCCTGTATATACTAGCAATACGATATAATTTGAATCATCCTGTATATACTATCAATACAATATAATTTAAATCCCTCTGCACAGTGCATATAATATATATAATAATAATAATATGTAATAATAATACAACATAATTTTAATCACCCTGTAAACCCTTGCAATATAATCTAATGTTAAGCACCCTGTATATCCTTGCAATAAAATCTAATATAAAACACCCTTTATATATCCTTGCAATAAAATCTAATATAAAACACCCTGTATAGTGTATATCCTTGCAAGCTAATATGATATAAAACACCCTGTATAGTGTATATCCTTGCAATCTAATATGATATAAAACACCCTGTATATATCCTTGAAATCTAATATGATCTAAAACACCCTGTATATATCTTTGCAATCTAATATGATATAAAACACCTTGTATATATCCTTGCAATCTAATATGATCTAAAACACCCTGTATATATACTTGCAATCTAATATGATCTAAAACACCCTGTATATATCCTTGCAATCTAATATGATCTAAAACACCCTGTATATATCCTTGCAATCTAATATGATTCATATTCTTCCTCCAAGCCCCCTCATTACAGGGTTCTAATTTCTATCCTATTACTATAGTGGATGCACTGCATTCCTTAGTTACCAGAATTAATAGGTTTAGATTTCTTTTATTGATAATTCCTTCAGTTGGTGTTTTCTTCATTTTTCTTCACGTTTCTTTTTATTCTTTTGTAAAATAGACAGAATTCATCCAACATTTGTTATCTTGTTGGTTTGATTTTATGCAGAATTATGAAGGGGGGAAATTATACGATTAGATTTTAGAATTTAAGTTAAGGTTTCAATCTTGAATGCAATTTACTTTAGGTTCACGTGATCTCCAGCATATATGTTCTTCTCTTTCCATTACTTTAGGTTGACGTGATCTCCAGCATATATGTTCTTCTCTTTCCATTACTTTCGGTTGACGTGATCTCCAAACACTTTTTTTCCTCTTTTCACTTTTCCTTTCATCCCTTCTCTGCATCCACCTTCACTCTTCCGTAATATCTTCATTCCTTTATTTTTTCTTCTTCCTCACTCTCAACTTCCTTATCATCTACCCCTTCCCCCCCCCCTCCTTATATTCTGTGTTTTAAGCCAGTCTTCCATCCGTGCTCACTAATAATTATATGTTTTTAAAGCTTAAATGTTTACAATATGGATTATGTATCCCCCCATCTGTATGAAGTACCCAGTACCCACATTATGTATATATTCCATACAAATACACTTCTTTCCTTGCATTTTATTCTTTGTGCAATATGCTATTTTTAGACTCTGTAAATGCGATCCAGATTGTTTTAAGATATATTATAATAGTGTTTTGTAATGAACTTCTATGTTCCTAGGTTATTATCAAACATATTTGATAATTATTTTGTTGATTTGTAATCCTTCTCCCGTTTTTATTTCTTCATTATTCCTCGTATTTTGTCTTAAAATATTGTTTTTTAGGACCATGTTGTTTTGATGATGAGACTGTGGAGATTGAGGCGGAGAAGTGATCCTAATCCTGATCCTCAGGTATTTAATCCTAATCCTGATCCTCATGTATTTAATCCTAATCCTGATCCTCAGGTATTTAATCCTAATACTGATCCTCAGGTATCTAATCCTAATCATTATCCTTAGGTATTTAATCCTAATTCTTCCTTGATCCTCATTAATTTAATCCTCTTTTTTGATCCTTTAGCCCTAATTCTGATCCTCAGAGGTATTCGATTCTCTTCATCGATCCTTTGATTTTAATCCTGATCCTCAGGTATTTAATCTTCTTCATTAATCCTTTCATCCTGATCCTGATCCTCAGGTATATAATTCTCTTAATTCATCCTTTAATCCTAATCCTGATCCTTAGGTATAAAATTCTTTTCATGATTCTTTAATCCTAATCCTGTCGTTGAGGTTTTAAATCCTCTTATTGATCCTTTTATACCTACTCCTTACGACTAGCTATTTGGTTATAACAATTTCAGATATATCCTCTAAACTAAACTATTTAAATCCTATTATTTAAATTTATTTGCATTCCGCTTTAGTTTCTGATTCATGTAATTAAAGTGTATTGTAATATTGTTGCTTCCTTGTATACACTTGTTTAATTGCAACCATCTGATAATACAATACAAAGAGACAGTTTACCAGCAAATATTATATAATATCAACTATACAGGCTGCAGGCTATTCATACCACATAATCAGTACGCATAATTCTCATTAGCATTGCCCAATATTTTCATTTAATTTCAAGGGACCCTCCATGAAAAGATGGCAATGTCCGATTCCTTAAGTTACCCTTAAAAGCTTTGTCCATGCTGAAGTATGAATTAGATGTCAATGTTTAAAATTTTGAAAACTGACTATTATCGATTGCATGGGTTTTCTACAAAAGTGGCTTGCGCATTTCTATTGCAGGAAAACATGTAGGAATTATCTATGGTAGGGTGGATGAGTAGGTTGGGTCATGGGTCTATTGTTAAACTATTCATTGATTAATGGAAAAGTTCTCTGCTTTGTGTTTTCGTGTATTTAGGGGGTCAAGGGGTCATTTCTGGGTTTTGGGCACAATTTGACATAAAATACATCAGATATATATGTAAACAAGGAAGGTTTTGACCTAACAGAGAGAAACTTAAAAGCACATATTCTTAATATGCAAACAGATCTTCTCCTTTCTGGTCATACTGTCAGAAAACCCGGATGCATGTAAAGATCGAATTAAAAAAAGAAAATATTATGAGTTTAGTAAGAATACAGAATGCAGAAAATATAATGAGTTTAGTAAGAATACAGAATACAGAAAATATAATGAGCTTAGTAAGAATACAGAATACAGAAAATATGAGTTTAGTAAGAATAAAGAATGCAGAAAATATAATGAGTTTAGTAAGAATACAGAATACACAAAATATAATGAGTTTAGTAAGAATACAGAATGCAGAAAATATAATGAGTTTAGTAAGAATACAGAATACAGAAAATATAATGAGTTTAATAAGCATACAGAATACAGAAAATATAATGAGCTTAGTAAGAATAAAGAATACAGGATACTTAATAAGTTTAGTATGAATACAGAATACTGAAAATATAATTAGTCTAGTAAGAATACAGATACAGAATATATAATGAGTTTAGTAAAAAAACAGAAAAAGGGAAAAAAGAACTGGTTTAATAAGAATACAGAATACAGAAAATATAATGGGTTTAGTAAGAATAAATGATACAGAATACAGAAAATATAATGGGTTTAGTAAGAATACATAATACAGAATACAGAAAATATGATTGGCTTAGTAAGAATGCATAATACAGAATACAGAAAATATGATGGGCTTAGTAAGAATACAGAATACAAAAAAAAATACCCGGCCATTGTAGTAAATTACGATTTAGCTATTTTTTCCATTTAAAGTGGACCCACTCAATTTAGAATCTTAAAACCAAGCTAAGAACATTCCCACATTCCCGTGGGTCTCCAAAGTTCCAAAGTAAAAATTTGAGGCAAACAGCCCAGTGGTTCCTGAGTTATGATCGGACATACAAACAGACAGACAGACAAACAGTGATTACAACTTTATACAGATACAGAATACAGAAAATATAATGGGTTTTATAAGAATACAGAATGCAGAAAATAGGATGGATAAACGAATTCATCAAATCTTGCTCCGGGGTCTTCACAGTGTCTAAACAATGATAAATTTAATCCAACTAATCCGACACAACGAATGAATTTTTAATTAACAATCTTTCTAATTAATTGTTCTGAATCCTGATCAGAATTTCATCTCAGACCCTCCACCCTTCTCTGTGTTATTGGTAGGATTGCCTTCACACTGCATCCTGCATATATTTACCGTGTATGTGTGAGGGTATACCTGGTGATGCTGCCTGGTTTGGGTTCCTCAACTTTCTCCAAGGTTCCGAACCTTGCAGGGTTTAAAACCTCTGCTGGTTTGGTTGGGAAACCATGATTGAAATTCAGATAAAGAATTCTCTGCTCGCCTTCAAAATACATACTCACTGCTCTGTGGGAGGTGTAGGGCGGGGAGGATTTAGGGAGGGGCAGATAGAGAGGGAGGGAGGTGGGGAGGGAATAAAATAGAGGGAAGGACATTCAAAATTGGGCGGGATTATTAGAAGTTAAGAAGGGAGGGGCTCGGGAATCAAGGAAGTGGGTATCAAAATCAGCTCAAATTTTAAATGAAAATTTCAGGTGTTATGGAAGCTGAGAGAAATAAATAATTGAAAATATAGATCAGGATTAGGAGTGTAGAGTCTAGAATAAAAAGAAAGGAGAGAGTCTAGAATGAAAGGAAAGTATAGAGTAAGAGTGTAGAGTCTAGAATAAAAAGAAAGGATAGATATAGAGTTTAAAGTCTAGAAAAGTGTGTAGAGTCTATAAAGGAAAGTGTAGAGTCTATAAAGGAAAGTGTAGAGTCTAGAAAGGAAAGTGTAGAGCCTATAAATGAAAGTGTAGAGTCTAGAAAGGAAAGTGTGTATAGTCGAGAAAGAAAAGTGTATAGCCTAGAAAGGAAAGTGTGTAGAGTCTAGAAAGGAAAGTGTTGAGTCTAGAAAGGAAAGTGAGAAATGCCAAGTATTGGGTGGAATAACAATATGCACTATGGTCATAGTTTAATCTTAAAATTCAATCTGAATCGCATTCGCATAGTTAAACTAGAATCAAGCTTATATGTATATTTTAACCAATAAAGGTGCAGGCTGAACATTTTAGTTCTTCAAACTTAAATTATTGGATACGTAGATACGCACTCCAACAGATAAAAATTATAGAGAACGATTTAAAGGTAATAGGAAGGTCTTTGTAGAAGAGCAAATTACATGAAAATAAATTAAGAAAACATCGTTAATCTGCCTCAAGATAGGTGAACGAATACAAAGACTGCTGGAAGCATTCTATAGATAAATCCAACTATGAGAGAAGGTCAAATCTTATATCATTTGAATTCAAACCAATAATATAAAACAGAATAGTAAATATTAATAGTTTAGAGTGGTAAATAAAGCTCTTTATCATTGAAAAAAATAATCAATTGCTTGATCAAATCTGAACTATTTCTGATTATAATATTTAAAAGCCCCATTGTTCTCAAATAATGCTCTTGAATGGAAAGATCAAAAGATCAAATCTGAATAAATTGTTTAGTCCAACAACTTTTTAAAGCTGAAAGGTTGAGCTACGACGAGGAGAAAGTGATGACAGGATTCATTGAAAGGATTTGAATGGGGTGCTAAACATGTAGTTTGTATATAAACTGCTGGAACTAACGTTTATTCATACAACGGATTAGACCTAACTTTCATCGTATCAAAGACCAAGCATGCATATGTAATATGTTTATAAACAAGCTTGCGCAAGAAACTGTTCATTGATATATATATAATATATATATTAGTAATTAATGTTCGCTGGTTTGTTTGTTTGTATGTCCGATCATAACTTGTAAACCCCCTTACCGATTTGCCACAAATTTTGAATGGGGAACTAGGAAGATACACGGGAATGTTAATAGCTCGGTTCAAACATTACAAGATGAATGGGTTGGTTTCAGAAGAGAAAGTTTAGCTTCCAGGCAACCCTGGGTTTCCAAGCTATTATTAGTATAAAGTTTCCAAGCTAGTATTAGTATAACGTTTCCAAGCTAGTATTAGTATAAAGTTTCCAAGCTAGTATTAGTATAAAGTTTCCAAGCTAGTATTAGTATAAAGTTTCCAAGCTAGTATTAGTATAAAGTTTCCAAGCTAGTATTAGTATAAAGTTTCCAAGCTAGTATTAGTATAAAGTTTCCAAGCTAGTATTAGTACAAAGTTTCCAAGCTAGTATTAGTACAAAGTTTCCAAAGCTAGTATTAGTATAAAGGCGGTGAAATACGAGTACTTGTATATTTTGAACTCCACAAAGAATATTTTTACATTTTTGACCGGGTAAAAGTACAAAAATTGCGTAAACATCCTTTCTTCTTATTCTTCCTTGTATCTAGTTTAATCAGACCTTGTATGTAAGACTGTAAAGATGCAATTAACATCATGTTGTTTCAGTTAACGGGGTTGCGCATTTCTCCGGAGAAGGTTGAGAAGAGGGAGAGGAACGGAGACGAGACCTGGTGCACGGTTTCACTGAACAGTTCTGCTCATACTACTCCGGGTTCATACAAGAAAGGTAAGGGTTAGAGAAGAAGAAAACTTAGTAAGCTAACGGCAATATATAAAATCAAATTATTTTTTAATAAATCACCTAAGTTCAAGGTTTAGAATCACTGAACTTCTCTAGATAAGATTTATTGATCAGGGTTCGGAAGCAACTTGACATGATTTATAATCTATCAGGGTCGGGTTAGTGAGCCATCCCTAGGTTCAATGAGACGGAGGAGATAATTAAACTAATGTTCTTCTCCTTCAAGTATCTTCGGAACCCAGATATATAAGTACTCAGAGCTTCCTTGAACACAGGAGCACTAGATTGGTGTATGCAGAGGGGGAGGGGAACTTCGGAAGCGTAAAGTTCGCATAAAATTACTCTTTGCTTTAAGTTAAGCTTCGCGCCCATCTCCTATTTCAACTTTTAATTGTGGCTTTATCTCTGAACATCTTCTCGTTGTACAGTATAAAACAAAAACAAAAAAAGTTTGCGGATTTCATAATATTTTTTTGTGCATTTTCAAAATTTTTCAAAAATAAAAAACTTTTAAACATAAATATTTAAAATTTTGAGCATTATTAAACATTCCCGGGGGTCACGTGGGGTCCCGCAAAAAATTTGGGCCCGATCGGTTCAGCCGTTTTGACGTTTATTGGATACAAAGAAACAAACAAACAAACAGACACACACCCAGACAGACAAGCCAAATTTATATATAGATATATCTACATTTGTTTAACAAGTTTTGATATTTCAGAGTTCGCTCATTTATATTTTTGATTCCAGAACTTGCTATACACGGCTTTTGGAATCCTTTATTAGTTAAAGAGAATACTCTTTAAACCCTTTAAACACTTTAAACCCTTTAAACCCTTTAAATTCGGAAAATATCTTCGTTTTTCTTATTTACAAGTGTTTAATTCTGATAATTTCCTCATGGTGTTTCTGCAGAAGAAATGTGTAAGTCACTTTTGTAGAGAAATCATAATTTAAATCAATGAATTTCTGAAAGTTAAACATGGATATATAATTGATTCTTGATACAGGGATTTTAAGAGAACCGTTGTGAATCGAAGGTCTCCCTTTACTTGAGAGCCTCATTTCATTTTCAGTGTTGAATTCTTGATTTTTCATCATTGCAGAGTTTTAGGTTGATTTTTCAATATTATCCGAGGAATATAGAACTTCTCTGTCATTGTTGTCAAGTTGCAATGACTGCATGTATATTGTAGATGTTGATAAAGATGTTTAGAATATTTTTCTCTTCTCTCCTAACATCAACAAAGGTTCAACATGACTTTAGATTGTAGCTGAGAACCTTATATAAAGGATTGTCGGGTTGAGACGGATAGGATGGTATCATGTTCATACATAATAGAGTTCTAGAATATCCTGCCTGGGGACTTAGCTCATTAATTAGGTACCTAGAGAGTCGGAGAACCTTGAACTTTCTTCAAATTAGTTTTCAGGTTCGCAGCAAACCCAGAACCATCCTTATTCGTCTTAATCTCAGCTCACTCAAACTATCGTCTGTCATAATCATTTGGCAAAACAAATGATTGGTTTGGAACCCTACTCCGATCCTGGAGATCGCAATCTATCCTAGATCAGTCTCTGCAAACTTGAAACCTTGTCCTGGTTCAGGGATAATCTTGGGTGGTTCTTTTATATAAATGAACTTTTTGGCGTTTCCCTGGTAAAAATGATCATAACGAAAATAGTTCAGATTTGTAATAACATTAACAAAAACTTACACTAGTAAAATTTGATAGATATTTGTTGTAAAATCATTTATTTTCACAGATTTTTTTTTCGTAGTTGTTAAAACAAGAGTTTCTCGTTTTTTTCTGATGTTTTGCATTGATAAGAACTGTTTTCTCAGCTCCCTATTGTAAAGAATAATATGTTGCGTCACCCAACATGAACTGTGTGTCCATATACAAAATCCATCACGAAATCCCGTTGAGAATGGATCTTTGACGCGCGTCTTTTGCGTTAGAAAAGTGATTACGCAATTCTTGTATAGGGAACCATGGGTGTCATGGTTATTCAAATTTGGCTGACCTATTCTTCATAATCCACACTATACAGTCGACTATACACTGCTACTTATTCTTCATAATCCACACTATACAGTCGACTATACACTGCTACTTATTCTTTTATGTCAGCTTTTTATTTCTTTATAACTATTACATAAAGGAACTGAGTATTAGAAAAAAACTAAAATTTTACTATCGTCATAACTTTGCAGCCCAATGTCGTAGACCTTAGACATTTCAAACTATGAATACTGGTAAATCAAATAATATGATTTTAAAATATCATAGTTTTACACTATCCAGTTGCAGAGATATTAGGTTTAGAAAATCTGAGTTTGTGACAAAAACTCAATTTCTTTATATTTATCAATGAATCTTCTATTCTAAATTCAAATTTTATCCCATTTGAGATTGTCTTCGACTTACGTTTAAAAAATTTGAGTCTTTGCAACAAATTCTGATTTTCTAATCCCTATATCTTTACAATCTGATATTTCAAACCTATATTATTTGCTCTGCCAGAATTCATAACTTTTAGCCAAGGTCTATGAAATTGGGTGGCAAAGAGTTTGTTGCAATGACTCAATTTCTTTGTTCTTTCTGATTCTTCCGAGTTTGACTTTTGAACATTTACCTTTACAATTAAATCCGTTTTTCATTTGTCGTTTCTTTAAATTTCCAATTGATATTTTCACTTTAACTCCTTTTTAATCTTGTGAACAACAATTAAAGTTGTGCATCTCGCATCTTTTTGCAGTTCGAGAATTGTAATTAGTATGGAGAAAGCGTCGTTTCACGATGATAATAATAATAATAATAAATTGATTTTAAATTGATTGATTGATTGAAGGTTGGCGGGAAGTTCCCGCGTTCTAATCAACAATAAATTGAGACAGATGATTTCCAAGTTTTTAACAAAATTTATCGGAATATAATATTAGATTACTCAGCGGTATTTTTACCTAATATTTTCTTGATTGAAACGAAACTTACAGATATTTTAAGTCGGTAATGTCGTCTTTAATCTCGTCGGGAAACATAAAAAAAATGAAAAGATTTCAACTACAGTGGTCTCCAGAAACTATGAAAAACAATGATGATTTTAAGTCTAAAGATATTATTTGTCCAATGAACATGAGAAAAAACATTTGAGCAGTGTGCATGGACCCATCTTACTTTATAGGCTGATTTTTTTGTAGTTTTATTTGAATCTATGTTTCAATCCTAATCTGAATGAATTTAATTGTTTTGATGTTTTAGTCTAAAAAATCTAAAAAATCTAAAAAATCTAAAAAATCTAAAAAATCTAAAAAATCTTAAAAAATCTAAAAATCTGAAAAATCTAAAAATGTTGAGTTAAATACAACACACGTTCATCCCATATACTTAAAGTATTGTTCTTAAGCTTTCCGGTTTTGTCGCCGGAAGTTCCGTCTCCGGTCTGAACTTAAACCTGGGGCGGAGCTAAACTGTATCCGGGATCTAATCTAAAACCAGGGTTCACCATTCTTCTCTTTTCTCCATGTACATCTGGTTCCCATGATCATTTAACTTATTACCACCCCTATTGTATTTACAACTCTTTTAATGCATTCTCGATCTATTGTTTAAAGTATCCTATACACTAGAATTATCTATCAGGATTTTAACAAAACATATTTGTTACCCCCCATCCTTCTCTGATATATCTGATAGGCAGGATATGAGATGTAAACCTAAATCTTTGTCTAGATTGCTGCAACATCTAGAAAAAGGTTTTCCTATCCTCCCATCCTGCCATCTTGTACTGATATCCTTCTTGCGGTACTTTAACTACAGGGTTCAAGTGTATCATATTGTTGTGTGGTTAAAGTGTTGGTTTTGCTGCACTTTCGGGGTATATGGAGACTATATAGAAGGATGGGGGTATTATGATACCAAATACACAACGTTATTCTAAAAACTTTAAAAGGGTTATCCACTATTAGGATGAGACTTTTCAGACGACTTTGAATTCTTCAAATTCCACGATTTAACGTTTTCCATTTGGTCCTGTAGGTAAAATCTTTCTTTTTAAAAATTCCAGTCGGGTTGAAAGACAGGAAATAAAATTAAATAAAATCCTTGCAGTCGTCTCAGATGTCGCATATTCTGTGGTTAACCCTGGTCAGTAACCATACAGTAGAAAAGTACAGCCTGCTGACAAACTTCGATGGGGAATGTTAATTTTTAATCTCTTTATATTGTTACAATCAAACCCAAAATAAGCAATATACGCTGGTCAACCTGATTTATGATAATTCACAACAGTTGTCAACATAGAGAATAGAATTTCTAGTAAATTCCCCTCTAATATATATTCTATTATCTATGGTTGTCAATCATTCACTTATGATACTCATTCATGGAGCTAAATTCAATTCTATTTGTTTCTAATATTGATTTGTGTTGCTGTGGTCGGATCAAAGTCAGGAATGAAATGTTTTCGGTTAGGTTTGGTTGTGATGAAACCACAAGTTCGGAGCAAGTTCTTAAATCAACCCTGAGCATATCTAATCTTTAATGATGGTCCGGGTTTATATATAGATATATTCTACAATTATGTATTATACATATATGCATATAAATTGTATGCGTAGGATTGATTACAATTGACAACATGTTGTGTCTCTAAGAGACTGTTCTCGGCTGCACACCGGACAAGCATCGTAACAAAACATCCTTTTAATAGACTTGAAAACAAGATGAAACGTTTGTTCATACTGTACAATTTTAATATTTTAAATTTTAGGGTTCAACTTTTTTTTTCACTTAAACAATATTTATAGAATATTTTCCTACAATTACGAAGGCCTTGTGTGGATTCTCTTTATGGGGGGGGTAAATTGCAGACACTATTTACACGATAAATGTATACTAATTGATTTCTGATTGCAGTATCAAGGAATCAGAGTTTCATTAATATAAATCAAATAATGAAGGAGCAGATCTAATCTAACTAAATCGGAGACCAAACCATGAGAATCTTGAGATGCATGAAGTTACTCCGGGTTCAAATAGAACTCGGGAGGAACTGTCTATGAAACTCCCTGAGTCCGCACTTTAATTGTGGTGGAAACAGATGGCTGGTCTTTACTTTAAACTGTTAAACTATGGTTGAAGGTGGATTAATGAATCTTTACTCTGGGGACAAATTAGCCCCTCAATTGTTTCAATCCTAGGTTTGATCTGACTTTACAGTTTCCGGTGTGTTCTCATTTCCCCAGTTCAAGGCATGTATTGTGATGTATCCGCTATAGGGTTTCCTCCGTCTCAGTAGATCTCACACTCTCCGCCAGCTAGGTTTAGGTTTCCTGTCATTCTCAGAGTGCTCTTTATACTTTCCGTCCTACTGAGATCAAGCAGAGATTTTGACGACCCGGAGAGAGGTTCAAGTGATACAAGTTGCTCAAGTTAGCATTGTGATGTAACGGTTACTTCTCAAGATTTATAACCATTCATAAGCATTAATCATAACAAACGTTATTTTGACAAAAAGAATTATTTATCACATTAAAAATCGCAGTTTTCCCCGAATTAATGCTTAGAAAAATGCCAACTTGACAAGTAAATTTTGATAATAAATCTGTCTAAGTACAGAGCATGTTTGAATGTATGTATTTACATCCAGGCAGTGGCTTGAATATGATGGATAAGGTTTCAAAATTCTCCACTCTACATAATTTAGGCTTTGACAAGCCAAGAGAAAATTCTTCAGTGGTTTCAAGGAACACCAAGGAATATGTAAGAATGGTTTATTATTCCATGGGGTGCATTTAGTAAAATAATGTATTTATTTATAAAGAATAATATTATGGTTAAACTATGAGTACATTACTTGGATAGAATTACAACTGGGTTGGATACACTATGATATAATTACCGCTGGGTTGGATACACTAGGATACTATTACAGATGGGATGGACACACATGGATATTATAACAACTGGGTTGGATACACTAGGATAAAATTACAACTGGGTTGGATACACTAGGATAGAATTACAGCTGGGTTGGATATACTAGGATAGAATTACAGCTGGGTTGGATACACTAGGATAGAATCAAAACTGGATCGGATACACTGGGATAGAATTACAACTGGGTTGGATACACTAGGATACAATTACAACTGGGTTGGATACACGAGGATACTATTACAGATGGGTTGGATAAACTAGGATAGAATTACAGCTGGGTTGGATACACTAGGATAGAATTACAGCTGGGTTGGATACACTAGGATACAATTACAACTGGTTTGGATACACGAGGATATATTTACAATTTGAAATAATAAACTAGAAGAGGTTGGATAATTTGGATATATTTACACGTTGAAATAATAAACTAGAATAGGTTGGATACATTAGGATATATTTACAATTTGAAATAATAAACTAGAAGAGGTTGGATAGATAAACCAGGAAGAAATTACAGGAAAAGGTTCTCCAAGGACGGAAAAGTAATATTTACGGAAACGTCCTGATTGACACTGAGCTTGACATTGAATTTAAGTGTTGGATGTTTGTGGGAAATCTTGTCATATTTGTCATTGAACTCCAGGTTTGATGATTCCTGCAGGGTAGATGAGAAGACGAGGAGATTATACCAACTCATACTAATCAGGGTTTAGAGGTTTAAGTAAGTTCTGAGGTTCTCCTGAACTGTAGGTTCTCTGTATTGTTGGATCTCCTGTATCCTTGGTTCTCCTGTATCGTTGGTTCTTTTGTATCGTTGGTTCTTTTGTATAGTTGGTTCTTCTGTATCGTTGGTTATTTTGTATCGTTGGTTCTTCTGTATCATTGTTTCTTCTGTATCGTTGGTTCGCCTGTATCGTTAATTCTTCTGTATTGTTGGTTTTCCTGTATCGTTGGTTCTCCTGTATTGTTGGTTCTTCTGTATCGTTGGTTCTCTTGTATCGTTGCTTCTCCTGTATCCCATCTTTATCCTAATTGACTTTAGCATAGTCTTGATTCTTTGTCATATTAAATCAAAACCTCTTTTTTCTTTTCATCTCATTCTTTTTTTACATAATGGGTTTCGTTGGGAGTTTTATGAATTTTCTCTATCTCATTATTTATTCTTCCGTCCTTCCATCCCCCCAATCTTTTGAACTTGAATTTATTTAATTCTATCCAAGGATCTATTTGTAAACAGATTCATATATCAGATCAATGTTATAAAGTTTTGGCAACTTCTTGACTTTTGGTTCAGAACTATCAAACAATATTTTTGTATAAATTATACAAACCCATCTTTTATCCATCAGAAACCTTTTCAAACTCACAGCACACCTCCATAATGTTTTCACTAATGACAGGAAATATAGATCTCAAGATCAGAATACACAATGCTAAATGATACCTAAGTGATATGCGGAGACAAACTTCTCCAAACCACTATTCAAGATACAACCATGGGCGGGTTGGATCCATCCTTCTGCTCCGAATCCAGCTCCGCAACCTAACTCAAGATGAACATATTTCGGGGTAATATTATTTAAAATATTGAATATTGTTCCTATTTTCATGTGCATCCCCGTTATCTGCAACATGTATTCCTGGTCTAATAAGTGTATAATAATCCAATATATTGGTTTGAGCACAAGCTTGTCTACCACCTGGAGAAGAATAGATAAGATCATGTAAACCACGCTCCGGCAATTTGTCCTGATCTTTTGAACTTGATAGAGCTCGGTACAGGGATAAATAGGTAGAGTTTAATGTAACAATAGGCAGGTGTATATATATATATATATGTATATATATATAAAACCGAGAACCTGCTCTGATTATTGCTTTTATAGTTATATATACATCTTTATATACTATAGCTTTATAAAGATAGGCTTGGTGGAGTGAGAATTAGATAAAAAGGATTTGAAAGAATGATGGATAGGAATTAAAGTAGAGGATACGAAAGAAGGAAATGTAGTAATGAGGGATAGGTAGAAAGAAACGAAGGGTAGGAACAAGGAAAGAATAGGAAAATGTGCACATGAAGGCTGAAAGGTAAGAAAAGGATAAGAATATGAATATGAATACCGAATGGACAAGAAAGGATAGGAAAATATGAAGACTAATTCGCCAGGAAAGGATGGGAAACTATAAAGACAGAATGGACAGGAAAGGATAGGAAATATGAAGACTTTCGACAGGAAAGGATGGGATCGGTAATATAAAGACTGAATGGACAGGAACGGATAGGAAAAAATGAAGCTTACAGTTAGAAAAGGATTGGAAAATATGAAGGTAAGGCAAGGATAGGCAAGGATAGGAAGAATTTGTATGTAAAGAAAAAAGACAGACCGGATAGGAAAAGATAGGAGGAATGTATGTAAAGAAAAGAGACAGACCGGATAGGAAAAGATAGGAGGATTGATAAAATGAAAGACAATAAAGGACGGATATTAAGAGAGGATAACTAAGAAGAAGAATAATATGAAATGGAAAGAAGAATGAGAAGAAAAAAGAAAGAAAAGGAAATAATAAATGACAAATTATCATATATGTGTATGCAACCTTATGCATTTATAAATAATAAATATGTAATGTATGTTCCGAGCTCTGTATGTCTAAGTTGTATCTAAAGAACCTCACTCAACTTTATATTGTCATTTAAAATCAATTTAACAAAGCATAAAGATCTTTATATACGTTTTAAAGCTATCGATAATTGTTCTGAATTAGTATTATAATCTTAGCCTAAGTAATTTAGATAATTCAATTAACTAGCAACTGTTGTCTTTGGTGCTAATGAAGATATATATCAAATATACAAATGTGAGAATTTAAACCATGTTCAACAATATTTCACAGGAATTCATTGATAATTTATATTATTAAGTCTCCAAAACAATTCAAGTTAATTATCTGTTGTCCTTGCAACCTTGAAATTAATAGAATTCGGAGATTATTTTCAATTTTATTTTTATTACTTCCATCCAAGACCTTCTTATAAGCTTGTCAACATTTAAAAATGTTCTTCATGAAAAATGAAATATTGTCTTGCATCCTGTATTTTATGTATCTTTTATCCTAAATCAAATATTTTATAACTACCTCCCTCTAATATTCTGTATTGTGTATCCATTTATTCTGTATCTCCGATCTTGTATTTTTTGCTGTTTCTGTTTTCCATATTCCATATTCTGTATCGAGTAGCCTGTATTTTTATTCTTACTGTCTACATGTATTCTGTATTATGTATCATATGTATTCTGTGCCAATATGTGTTTGTATTTTGAATTTTGCATGTAATAGCCTTTATTCTATTTTCCGTATTCTGTATTATATTTTCCGAAGTTTGTATTATGTTTTCCGGAGTCTGTATAATGTTTTTCGGAGTCTGTATAATGTTTTCCGAAGTCTGTATTATGTTTTCCGGAGTCTGTATTATGTTTTCCGGAGTCTGTATTATGATTTACGGAGACTGTAGTATGTTTTCCGGAGTCTGTATCATGTTTTCGGGTGTCTGTTTTATGTTTTATGAGTCTGTAATAAGCTTTCCATAGTCTGTATTATGTTTTCCATATGCTGTACTTTAAGTTTAGGATTCTGTTTGAATGTCATATTTATATATTATTATTCATCTTATTATTATATTATATCTTTTTTCCTTTTACGTACCTATATTTTCTTTCATTTTGTATCCCTTGTATCCTGAATCCTGTATCATGTATCCCTGATCCTGTATTTTGTATCCTAAAACCTGCATTTAGAATTAAAATTAGTTTTTTATTACTTTAAATGCAGCTTGAACAATCTAAAAGAAATAAAATCATTCCGCCATAAACTCAAAACTTCAACAAAAAACAGCCGATCGTTCCGTCCGACAAATCGTCGTTAAGGGACCCTATAAACTGCAGAGTACCTAAACAGATTTACAAAAATACCATTCTAGACTTTGTCCGATAAAGATTGTCGATTTTCCCTTTAATGCGATGAATATTGGAAATTTTACCTTTAATGCGATGAATATTGGAAAATTTCCCTTTAATGCGATGAGTATTGGATATTTTCCCTTTAATGCGATGAATATTGAAAATTTTCACTTTGATGCGATGGATATTGTAAATTTTCCCTTTACAACGATGAAGAATTGTCGATTTTCCCTTTTATGCGATGAATATTGAAAAATTTCTTGCGTCGAACGAAACCTCGTCAGTTTTTGAATATCCTACTTTTATACCGTTTATACTGTTTAAATGGTTAGCATTGTTAATTCTTAAGGCCACACCTTTAACAGAGGGTCACTTGAGATTACGGGGATAATTAAAATAAAAATAAGTGTCTGATTATGAATTTAGATAAAGGAATTGAGTCTTTGCCTTAAACTCAACTTTTCTAATCCCTATATCTTTCCAACATTATATTTTTTTAAGTTTCAAACTTAGACTATTTGATTCAACAGAATTCATAGTTTGAAATATCAAACGACATCGGGTAGCAAAGATATAGGAATTAGAAAATCGGAGTTTTGGGCAATAACTCCGTTTCTTTCGAAAATTCGTATTGAGAAAAAAATTTCGTAAAAACAATGTTTCCACATGGCTGCAGGGATAAACTTGATAACTTGGTTCTCAGAATAATTACATAATAACATTTAATATCAAACAATGCAAAATAAATCTAAAATCACACGAATGCAGTTATGAACATGGAAAATATTTGTGTAAAAAATTCACAAGAAAATTAGAAATTAAGACAGTTTTTAAGGTTTCATAATATGTAGATAAACCAAATGTCCTCCCTCAAAGACAGTAAACTATGGGCAAAACTTTGAGGTTTTTTACAAACAGGGGTTTCATTTTGTAAAATATAAAATTACTAGCTAGGCTTTCATTTCAATTGAACATGTTCTCTATACACTGTAAAACAATAAGAAACAAAAAAGTTAGCGGATTTTATAAAAAATCCGCGGATTTTCCAAAGGAATTGAGTCTTCGCCACAAATTCGAATTTTCTAATCTTTATATCTATGCAACCTGATGCTGTAAACTTTTGATGTTTCAAACTTTGATTATGTGATCCAACATAATTGATAGTCTGAAAAATCTAAGGTCTACAACATCGGGTTGAAAAGATATAAGAATTTTAAAATCAGAGTCAGTGGCAAAAACTCAATTCCTTTAATGAAAATCGAATTATGTCTATACATAAATGCATTACCATTTTTATACTTTTTTCTTTCAGATGCATTTTGATACCTGTCAATTATAATTATTATCATTCAATCTTTTTTCTTGAATTTTAAGTTTATCATTATCTTGAAGATATTAAGATGTCAGTTATTGCAATTTACTAATCTAAAAGCAACGAATTAGTTTTTAATTTTATTCTTGATATTTGTAGGTATTTCAAGCTGGGGAAGAAAGGTGGGACGAAGATTAGAACAGCTCTCTATCTCCGATAATGAGACTTTAACCTACAGTGTTAATCCATCCCTCAACAATATATCCAGGTACAGGGTTGACACTTCGAAGACGACTCTCGAATTTAAACTGCCTTCTCTATATTCATAATTCCCTTCAACTGTAAACTTGGATCTTGAACTTGAAAAATCATTATAAATCAGACATTAAAAGACTAATAATCAGGACGAAAACTGAATTTAACTTGGGAATCGTCAGATGTTAAGGGGTTCAGGTCGTCTTTACAGTCTCATCCGTAGTGGGTAACCCTGCAT